>NC_056561.1:32250373-32257032 GCF_013358625.1 Macadamia integrifolia | reverse complement strand
TTTTTTTTTTTTTTCTCTTTTGGGGGTGGGGGGGATCAAGAGGAGAGATAACAAGGTAAAAAGCAAACATTTTCCTGTTTTTAACATAATTTGGGAAGAATTGAAGTCTCGAAGAGCAAGCTTTAGTTCCATCTGGCCATTTCTAAGCACCCATAGCATTTGCTTCTACACACTAACTTCATTCAAGGGCTTTGTCCAGTTGAAAAATGGCCAGAAATTTATTTTCTTAAAATGATTACCGGCAGGCACTTCAATCACCAAATTGCATTGAGAAAACAGTTGCTTGTCCGTGCTGCCACATTCTATCATAAAACCTTTTAAAAGTTCTAAGATATTTCTTGTAGCTTCATTCAAGATAAAACCAAAAGCATGGATGGCTTTTGGATTTGGGTAGATAGATTCATCGGTTGGGTTTATCCTTTGGCCGATAAAGTTCCCTTATTGATCTGGGGGCTGAATCATTGTGAATCCAGATTTTGTTAGTTGTTTTGGTGTGCTTCTTAGTTGCCCAGAATAATTTATTATGCTTTCCTTAATTTCCTTATGAGCGTTCATATGTTTGAGATCTTTTGTGAGGGTATACAAAGAGGCTGAACTTAAACAGGAAAAAATTGTGCAGTTGAATAGCCTAACCCAGACAGCATGTGGTAGCTTATAATCGAGAGAACAGGTAAATAACATGAACAAACCGTTTTCGATCAATTATAATTATAGTTCTTTGTTATTACTGAATGCCAGAAAAAGTAATAAGGACAAAGAAAAGGCCATATAACATACGCTTTTATTCTAGCTTTAAGAACTCCAATACTCTCCATCGAAGTTGAAACATCAACAGAAAACTCCACAGAATCGCTCATTTCAGGGCTCCTGTAGAAATTACTGATCGGTTTTGTAGATAAGACTGAGTTTGGATAGTATATCTTCTCATTGTCAAATCTCAGGAAGACTGTTGTTAAAATGTTCATTTCTTCAACGATCATCTGCAAGGTTACATATTATCAAATATCAAGCACAGGTAACATGCAAATCTTAATATGTTTAACTTTGTTTACTAGGAAGTTACCTGCACTCCATCAATAACACAACGGTCACCAACATCAAATGGGTGCATCACAAAAACAAAAATGATAGCTTCAAATACAGTCTTACAAGTGTTTCCAAACATGAAAACCACCACTAAAAGCTGAGATGAGATGAAGACGAGCACTTTGGTTGTTGCAATCCCCATCAAAATAAGCCAAACAAGAATGATCACGACAATCAAAATGCACGATACAAGAGTGTTTAGTTGCTTTACAGCAGTTTTTGTGTCATTCAAGGAATGTGCTAGTGATTTTCGTTCAAGGTAAACCTTTACCTGCACAAAAAACAAGGTCATGAGCATTCAGAAATCGATATTTCCTCCCAACAAATAGAATTTCAATTTTCTTAACATGAAATGGATAAATAGTTATTTCATCTGTTTCTAAACATGAAATGGATAAAAAGTAAGTCATCAAGGTGCTTTTGGGTAAGAGTGTAGTTTAAGACCATGTTGACTCAAAGATGAACTACTTGAACTACCATCCATAATCTCAAAAAGTCATCTTGACCTATGAATAGAGGGATTTCGATCAAATATACCAAACATTTGCTGAACTTTGACTTCTGAGATTAGAAAACAAGGACATCTATGAAATGTTGGAAAGAACTTAAACAAATAAAAAGTAGTCATCTTACCACCCAGTTTCGCAGAGCTGATTTCTTGATCTTTCCCGTCTCCACGGCTCCTTCAAATTGTGGAAGAACATTACTCACCTCCTCCTTATTCAAGAACCTCCGGAGATCCTCCTCATCAATATACCTAGTTCATAAAATTTAAAACACGAAATGATGAGAGGACAGAATAATCTTCTATTAAAAGTACAAAAGCACTTTCAGAAAGATCTGCTTACTTGGTACCAGGTTTGGCAACATTTCTAAAAATTTGATAAGCAGCTGCCTTTGCTTGCCACTCATTAGTGATCTCCTTATCTTTCTGTTCACCTTCCTCATCAACAAAACTCTCATCAAGTGTATTTGAGATAGTGGATAATCCTGTACTCCTTATCACATTAATCAATCCCTTCATGGTTAAAGGAGAAACAGCATCTTGCTTCATCTTATGAAGTTTCACCACATCAATAACCTCTTGTTCCCCATCTCCTTTTCCTTTCTTCATCTTCCTGAAACTCAGTTGCCCTCCACTCTTAGAACTACCAATTGTCTCTGCTAACTCCATCAATGGAGGTCCCGAAAGTGTCTGAAGAACATATTGATGGAAGATTGATTCTTGAATCCTATCAAAGAATGCATTAACATGGAAGGAAGAAGCTACAATCTTTAGCAGAAGAGTCTTTAACAGCCACATAAAAGCCCCAAGTAGAAATGAAGCAATAGCCCTGGAGACATAATTCAGAATCTTTGTGGTGTGGCTTGATCGCTTGACCCCACGGTTGATCAACAAAGCCCATGCGAAAAGAACTAAACCCAACCAAATGCAGACCTGAACACTCTGTTTCAACCCATACACAAAATATAAAACCTTCTTCTTGAGCAAGAAGTTCCTTTCAATCAAGAAAACCAGAAAATGAATGAACCAATCCGTAACCAATCGACCACAAAGAATTACTGTCACCAGCACACACCATTTCCAAATCTCCAAGCCCCAGACCATGGTGTGTTGCAATTTGTGGACGGTTAAGCTAGTAATAAGGATCCCCATAATACAAATCAAAGTAGTCCACTCAATCAGCAGTCTGATTTTCCATTTCTTATATGATCTTTTCCTTGAATTTAAGATTTCACTTTTGTAGATCTCTTCCTCTTCTTCCTCTCCTCCTGGAGACGCCATTAAAGGTGTCTTGGGGGTAATAGGAGCCGTTCTTATATTTTCCCTAGGAGAAGAGGCCGTGACTCTGTTAGGTGAATTCCTATAAGGGGAATTCGATGTGAAAGAACCACGCTGCTGCACAAATGGGCTGGTTTCCTCTACGGTATTCAAAGCAGTAGGACCAGAAAGATCAACAAACCTAGATTTTGGCTTAGAGTAAACAGACCTTGACAGTGACCGTCGAGTTAGTGTCTCTGTGGGGATTTTCGGAGGTTTGTGAGGACTTTGAGTCTTCCCTATCTCTGGAGAAGGACAGCTCATGAATGTGGACATTTGCACTTTGGAAGTTTGAGTCTCCAGCTCTGAGGCTCCGGCATTCAAATCTCTCCCCTCCTTCTTTGGAGACTCCATACTCACAGGTCTCGGAGCCAAAGCTTTTGAAGAGGAGTATGAACCTGCATGTGCTGGAGTCACTCTAACAGCTCTCTCCTCCTCCTCCTTCGGAACTTCTCTTTCGCCTGAAATCACTAAAACCACTTCAGCTCCACCAGTCTCTCTCTTTCCATGTGTTTCTCTATCGCCTGTCATGGGAAGTTTACCATTGGTTTCCATTGCAACTCCCCCTCACCAGTAGAGAAACGTGTTTCAGTCTCTTAGATGCATAAAACAACACCACATCTAGAGAATGCTTCAACCGATGGTTCCATTCAAGTACTATATAGTCGCAAGCCCATCAACCGATTCTTATTAGCTGAGTAATCAGAAACAAAAGGATTAAAGGGCATAAACAAATGTGAATAAAATAATTGCAGATGAGAAAGCTTTCTCTCCTTTCGTCTTCAACTTCCTGATTGTTTAATATTTTTAGATATTAATCTTAGAGTCTAGAGTTGAGGAAGAAAACCCCCAAAAAAAATTAAAATTTGATTTTTTTGGGGTAGAACAGATAAAAAAATGTAGAAGTAGAACAGATAATTTAGCAAAAACGAATATGATGCAGAAAAAAATGACAAGATAAAGACTACCCATTATCCAGAAAGGAAAATCTAGTACCTTTCTCGTTCTGCTTACTTTCTCAACGTCTTAAAGCCAGATTTAGAGCTGAAAAGGTTGGTTGAGGAAGAAGAAGGGTTAAAGTCTAAAACCATAAACCCTTGATCTCGGTCTAAAGTGTAACGAGCTGTTGCCCTTGTTTAAGACAACATGGAGAAGCCATTGTTGACCTTCGGAGGTGGTGGGACTTGAGAAACAGAGCGGCCGGAAGAGTGAAACAGTGTAAGGATTAAGGAAAGGAGAGAGAGAGATGATCGAAGGAAGTGATGGTAGGTTACAGTGCTAGGCAGGTGGTAGCAGAAGCAGAAGAACACCAACCGCCTTTTAGGATAATTTAAATATGTCAAAAAGTCTCAGGAGGTTATTATTGTCATTTACTATGTGCCCTTACTCCTTATAGAGTGCCTTTGTTCTTGACGCTTGACCCGATTATCCAGACAAAAGGGAGGGAAAGGGAAATAGGCAAATTTAAAAAAATAAATAAATAAAAAGACAGTCACGGACCCATCAGCATTTCAGAGACAAATGAGAACCCTTCGTTGTTGACAGTTGTGCCGTAGCATCTTGCCATGTGCAGTGAAATAACATAGGGCTAAAGCTTTTCTATGCTGGTACATTGCCTCTCTGAGTGAAGAAGATAAGTAAAAAAGAGAAAGGCATAGACTTGCCACGTATCATCCTCTCTGGTATGAGATTTGATCATTCAATTATTTTTTTAACAACACTAAATAACCTGAGTAAATGGTCCAATGTGTATTTAATGAAGTCGAACTTAGGGTATTCGAGTTTATAACTCGTATTAAATTCGTTACTCATCAACTACATTATCCCCCTTGAGTTTAATGCAATAACAGTTGAAAATACCTAGTGATACTTATACCACCCCATTGTAGAGGATTTAGATCCAAGGTTATCCATCATTTGCGAAAAAATTGAGAGAGAAAGAGAGATTTAATATTATAAAGAATGAAAAGAATAAATATCATAGTTTAAATAAAAAATGGTTTTATTTGATGTAACTATGGGTTGTTACACCGCTTTGTCCATTTTGGCACGTGTAAAATACTTGTATAGTGAGAACAATAAAGAATTTCAAATGGGTAATAACTAATTAGGAAATTTGCTACTTAAGTATAATATTTATGAAAAAAATGACAAAAATGACAACATTTAAAATATAAGCATTAATGCCCACGTTAAATCCACTTGCATCATATTTAATTGCAACTTCAGTCCAAAACATGCACGTGAATACCAGCCTCTTTGTATCCTCAATGATTTCCTTGAGATAAGAGGAACAGCTAATATTGGGACTTATATTTAATTAATTAATTATTTATTTATTTATTATTATTTTTATTATTTTAAAGTGGATGATAGATGTTATTTTGTAGACACGATTTGGAAACTACTGGGGATCTTTGTGGTAAATCCTGATTCAAGCATTTAATGACAATTTATATTCATCAAACACTATATGTGATATGAATTATGAATCTTAATTAAGGGAAAACATTATCTAAACCCTTGAACAGGAATATTTTATTATAAATAATATAGAATCTTCTCCCAATGACATGTGAGCTTATTTTCAAATAAATTATTTAGACATTTGATTCTAAGGTATTCATCATCATTGGGACATTTTAAGGGTGACAAAATGAGGTCTATGGTGTTCACTTGTTGTTCGGGGTGATTAATAGTTGCATTCAATAATAATCTGTTTACCCTTAAAATTTCATTTCAATCTGAGACCAAGTGGAAGAGATCTCCCCATCGTAATATTGTTGGTATTCCGCCTTGGGTAGTGTCAAGAGGTTGAAGTCAACTTCAAATCGTAATTTTCTTCTAATTTTTATTATTTTATCTTTCTTAAATATCCCATTCCTACCTCCTTCATTTTATTGCCCTCAATTTGAGTTTATCCCAAGTCTATCCTTAACCAATAAATCGTAATTAATACCTTTTGTGCCCTTTTCTCCTTTGATCTACCAAATACCACCTTGAATATTTTAGTTAAATTATAGATTTGTTGGTGTTTTTTAAAATTTATTTAGTTGTACTCCATTCTTATCTTTATACATTATAAGTAGGTACATGGACCGGAGATTATTTTGAATCTTAGCATGGCAATAGAGTTTCCCCCCTTTTCTTCTCCATCGTGCTATATTTCTTTTCTTCTTCATCTTCTTCCCTCTCATAGATACTAATCATATGTTCTTGTATTACTACAATTATTTTACAATTAATTGCAAACAAATTGATCCAGTTGCCTGAACAATCGTAGAGGCCTGAACAATTTCCATCATTCTTGTGCTTTTATGGAGTTGGCATAAAGCTCAAAAGACCACAATGAGCCACCAAGAAGTCATGCCCAAGCCTTGTCTAAGAATGTAGATTTGTGGGTTAAAGGTGGCAACTTGGAAGGAAAAGAAGAAAGAAGAAAGAAGAAAAGCATAAGAATAATGAAGATGCTAAACCTGACCCATCCAGTAGTGAGAAGCATTCTGCGGAAGAATCGTCACATGAAAAGTGCCCCATACTTTATTCACTCCCGTGATTGGGCTACTTAACTCTTTCATAGCATCTTTACCTTATTGTTAAAGCTTTTATTTTTATATTACATGAATTGTGTTACAGGATTTGTCCAGTTTGATTTAGGGACCACTTCTTATTTTTTTGGTCTGCCCAAAGAAGGTTGTAGGGGTTGCCTTTATTTATTATTATTATTATTTTTTTTTTTAATACATACAAG
>NC_056561.1:32223707-32250153 GCF_013358625.1 Macadamia integrifolia | reverse complement strand
TAGAAGAAAAAAAAAAAAAGAAAAAAAATATATTTTGGTACTTTTTTCCTTGGTTAAGAATTATTTTTTACACTTGGTATGTCTTCATCTAGGGGTGTCAACGGTCCGGGTTGGTGCGGTTTCGGTCCAGTTCCACCGGTTTCGGTGTGACTTTGGAACTGACCGAAACCGATCCATTAAGGATTAATCGGTTTCGGTCCGGTGTCGGCTTCGGTGCGGTTTGGGTTCGGGTTGGTACCGGTTTGGATTTATCAGGTTCATTTCGGTTTGGATCGGTTTTTTAAACCGGTATGGAGCCATTAGGAAACAACCAAATGTTGAACTGCTGAACTTCGGTTTCTTAAATCGATTTGTAACCGGGTTGGTTTTGGTTTTTTGTCTAGTTTGGATTCGAATTTTCATACAAATGTATACAAAACTATGTAAATTTTGATTTTTTTAATGAATTTTGGAGTGTTTCGGTTTCGTACCGGTTTGGTTTCGGTTTCGGTCTGGGTTTTGAGCCGGTTTCGATTTGTTTCGGGTTCATCCGGTTTTCGGTGCGGTTCGGTTTGGTTTTGGGGTTGAAATACTCGAAACCGAACCGAACCAATAAGGCTTCGGTTTGGTTCGATCCGGCCGATTTTACCGGTTCGGTTTAGGAATTGACACCCCTATCTTCATCTAAGAGAAGATTCTTCTTTGTAAATTCAAAATTTTTCTTGGGAATTGTGAAAAAAAAATTCCCAAAAAATTTTCTTAGAAAAAACACAAGAAGACATAAAAAAATATGAAAACATAATAAGACAAAAATGAATTATTACACAATGATTTCCTATGTGTCTATTTTCTCCTAAAATTCAAAATTTTTTGAATTGTTTTCTTTTATTTTGTTTTATTTTATTCTCTTGGTAACCAAACATATATGCTCTTTTTATTTTCTCACCATTTCTTCTATTTTCTTTTATTTTCTTTTATTTTCTTCTCTTGGCTACGAAACATATCCTCAAGGAATTTTTATTCTAATGTGACAATTTTGGGAGTTGTTCTTTAGACAAATAATATTTCAATAAATTAGGGAATACGTGGACAACTTGGAAAGGAATCTCTTAACATCACCTAAAATATCACGTGAGCCTAAAATTTGTGGGAGATAGATCTCAAGACCCATTGCTCGCTTGTGTAGCTCAATGGAAGTTTTCCATATGAGCCTAAAAAGTGTGGAAGATAAACCCTAAGGTTTCTTGCTCACTTGTCATGTTTCAATTCAATGAAAATTTTTCATGTTCCCAACTGCAAGATTTGAAAACTTCAAGACTATGAAAAAATTCACAGTAGTTACCAAAGTAATATTAGGCATAGATGAAAAAACTAGAGAAGCATGCCAATACAAAGAATGATATTTGATTGAATTAAGTTTTGAAACTTGACATGTGACTAATCAGTACTGTTTTTTATATATTCAGTGGCCAAAATTATCATATCACTTGTCCATTTGACAATAATAAAGATCTGCTAAGAGAATCATTTCCTTTCAATAAATTTCTACAAATCAATAAGAATCTAAATATTCCTCTTTTTTCCTTTGTAATCAATAAATTTATATTTGCGTGTGTTGGAAATTCCTTATGGATCATACATTTTCTCTATAATGATATCTACATTAGGTTAGCCCGGAACCAAATTGTGTTGAATGTCTCCATTTGGAGGGAATGGATATAGTAGATCTTCACCCGGTCTACTCACTGCCATCAATTCCCACTCAATAATCATTTTAATTATGTCAATTGTTGCCCTTAAGATGGAGCACCTCTAATTCTCACTTGGGTCATTCCTCAAATCACACTTTAACTCTTTACATGCGCTCTCTTAACCCCAACACCCCCCCCCCTAAAAAAAAACAACTCTATACATTCACTCCAATATAACTAATCATATGTGCCTCTTCACTCTATGACCTAGTAATCTTTAGATTAGGGTTCACTAATCCTATCATATTTCAATCTATATCTATGTTTGGTTGAAGTGGAACGCATTAAAGTTTTTTTTTTTTTGTAAAAACTGGTCCCTTAACCTTGCACAGTATTATCCTCTTTGGCCCATGAGCTTCAATGCTTTAAAACGTATTGTACCATGTTAAGGAGGCTAGAGGTTATTAATTAGCAAAGTAATATCTTTATAAGCAATGTCGGACTAAAGTTTGCACACCCTCACCAATTTATCAAACTCTATGGTATTTGCCGTATTCTTAATGGGGACACCTCACCGATCTCTCAGGCAGATTAGGTACTTACCGTATTCTTGAGTGTCACAACTTCTCCTCTTTTGGCACAACATCCCCGCTGTGGCTCTACATGATGTTGGATATCAGAGCAAACCCCGACAACGTGTGGGGCCGCAATGACGCTATGACAAAAGGGAGAAGTTGTGACACCTAAAAATATGGTAAGTATCAGACCCGCCTAAGAGATCGGTGAGGGTGTGCAAAATTTAGTCTATATCGCCTAGGAAAAGATTATCGAGTTAGTTAATAACCTCTAACTTTATTAACATGGCATAACTTATTTTAAAACCTTAAGATCCATGGGCCAAAAATGACAAATGTGGTATTTTTTTATTTATGAATTTTGATGTTTTGATGTGAAATAGGTAGCGGTACGGCCCAATGCGATCAATATGTACCGGGGCATAGGTCATGTATTCTGATTCTACCATTGGATTGAGAGTATGAAATATTGTCTTGCTATTTGTGTTAGTGTTTTTATTGTCAAACTTGTTAGGGCTATGTTTTGGAAGCCAAGAAAAGAAAAGAGAGTATTTCAGGGCTGCCACAGCTAAAGCCCTCTACCCCAACTCCCCAACCCAACTGAATCATCATTCAAAGCGAAACCCATGTTCCAGGATTCACCTGGCCGGGGTGGGGACCTGGGATTATGGAGAAGCTTTATACTCTGTAGTGCTTTCGATTTCGTACCGTCAATGGCATGACGGGTTTGATCTATCAAGCCTTTTAGACGAAGATTAGAGCTGCATCATCAATCATGGAGAAGCTTGAAGTTCATAATAGTGAAGGTGAAGGATTTACAGTCGATAATGCAGGGCGAACAAAGAAGAAGAGAAGAACTGTTTTAGTCTAGATGAAAGGACCTTTTAAGATGGAGGGCTTCGATATGTTTGTGATACGGGTATATGTGACAGTAATCACAACCCTATGGAAGGTATCCGGAGCTTTGGCTTTTCTGAGTTCTGATTGAGCGATAGTCATCGAAGGGTACTTTCTACCATCTTCGATTTCACTGAAGCTGTCTGAGGTCACTTCAAACTTCTTTTGTTTTCAGTTTCCCTGCAAAATTCAACATCCCCAACCCGACGGTAACTTCTCTAATTCTCCTTTCAGATCTCTTCTGCTTCTGTTTCTTTAGTATTCCTCTTTCATTCATTTTCTTCCAGTTTATATCCATTGATAACTCTGCTTTGCTTCTCTTACTGTTGATGGAGAAAGCATGGCTTCTGAACTATTCCGAATCGCTCCTCATGAAGCCGAAAGCCCGACAGAGGTCTCGCTGAGGGAAGCTTTCGTGCTTCTTCAGAATCAGCTGAAACCTCCATTACCTCTAACAATTCCATCTCCACCAGAGTATTTAGAGCTTAATCGGGCTATCCTGTTTGGTGTTTTAGTTGAACCTCACCTTGCCAAAACCCATTTTATCCACTTAAATGCTATCGTAACTGATGGGTACGAATTTTTCGTTAGTTTGCTTCTCAAGATAGTAATTGAATCGTACCCTAAAATTCTCGAATCTGTGAGGGCTCAATTGATATGGGTTTCTTCAGAGCTCGTCGATGTTTCGGCTATTGGGGTTGATAATTTGTTGATTTCCCTGATGAGGCAAATTGTCGGTGGGGATTATAGTAATTGGAACTTGTGGTTATGCATGGAATTGCTAAAGACTTTATTGGCAAAATGGGATTGGCTTTTGGAAGAACCATTTGTTTTGACAAGTGCTCTGTTTACGTATCTCCGTTTGTTAGCCGATCATCATAGATTGTATGGTAGCACACAGTTAGATGCCTTGAAGCAGATGGAGATTGATTTTTGCATTAGAGTTTTGAAAGAACAATTTAGTTTGTGTTTGAGAATTGGAAGGGACCTTGTTCGGCTTCTGCAGGACTTGGTACATATTCCTGAATTCAAAGCTATATGGAAGGACTTGTTATTGAATCCTGGTAAATTTAAGGCTCCAGGATTTTCTGACATTTCACAGCTATACCACTCAAGGACATCTAGCCGTTATCTCTTACTTCGGATTACTCCAGAGATGGAAAATCAATTGCGGTTCTTGCTGACCTATGTGAAATGGGGGAGACAGAAGCGTTACCAGCTGTGGTTTGCTAGGAAGTTCCTAGGTGGACCTGAAAGAGAGACCGTTATCTGTGACCTTGTTCGGTTCATATGTTGTGCCCATCACCCTCCTAATGAAATTCTACAATCAGATATTGTTCCAAGATGGGCCATCATAGGTTGGCTGCTGACATATTGTAGGAAAAATCATGTGCAAGCGAATGCGAAGCTGGCCCTTTTATACGATTGGCTGTTCTATGATGATAAAATCGATAATATCATGAACATTGAGCCAGCGATCCTTTTGATGGTGAATTCAATTCCTCAATACATTGACATTACTAGCAACCTTCTTGAGTTCTTGTTCCTTCTTATGGACAACTATGATGTTGAACGGAAGGATGTCATATCTCAGGGTGTCTCAGCAGCTTTTGGTAACCTTGTCAGGAAAGGAGTGGTTCACTCATTGGATGCTTTGACCTCTTGCAATGAACTTTCTTCACTTCTCAAAGAGAGGCTTGCAAACATCTTTCCTCATTTAAAATCAGGAGTTTCTAGAGCACACCCCATTTGTGTTCCTCGCGTTTCCCTCCCACCCTTTAATTTGCCAAGTCCATCAAGCACAGAAAGGCGGACATCAGTTTTGAGGGAGCGAAAGACTCTTTTGTGTGACGGAGAAAATGGATTTGATGATAAGGTTTCTAAAGCACACCCCATTTGTGTTCCTCGCGGTTCCCTCCCACCCTTGAATTTGCCAAGTCCATCAAGCATGGAAAGGAAGACATCGGTTTCTAGGGAGCAAAGGACTTCTTTGTGTAACAGAGAAAATGGATTTGTTGATAAGGTTTCTAAAGCACACCCCATTTGTGTTCCTCGCGGTTCCCTCCCACCCTTGAATTTGCCAAGTCCATCAAGCACAAAAAGGCATACATCAGTTTTGAGGGAGCAAAGGACTGTTTTGTGTGATAGAGAAAATGGATTTGACGATAAGGTTTCTAAAGCACACCCCATTTGTGTTCCTCGCGCTTCCCTCCCACCCTTGAATTTGCCAAGTCCATCAAGCCCAGAAAGGCAGACATCAGTTTTGAGGGAGCAAAGGACTCCTTTGTGTGGCAGAGAAAATGGATTTGATGATAAGGTTGTTTCTGCATCAGATAACCCAGTTACTTCTTGCAGTGAAGTCATTGCAGTCAATGGTGAGCAATTTGATGTCATAGGGAATTTGATTAAAAAATATCAAGAAAGCATTAAGCAGTCAAATGAAATGGGACTTCAGACTCTAAAAGAGATAATATTGTCATTTGCAAGTCCTGTTAGCCACACACTTGATACTGCAGCTGTGGATGATTCTGATCCCAGAGTGGAAGTATTAGCTTGTCAAATAGCCGAATCATTCAAATTAAATGGGTATAGCATGTTTTCATCTCTCGAAGCCAATCATGATGATGAAGTTCTCTCTGCAACAGCCCTAATTACGCGTGCCTTTATATTTTCTCAAAATGAGAGGATGCAGAAGATGTTTCTATTCTGGTCAAAAAATGGTTGTCCAGTGGGAGCACGCTTACTATGTTATGCATCAAGACTTGCTCATGAGGCAGAGTTGATGGGATGCTTGAGGAATGATATGGATGAAAATAGCTACCCCAAGCTAAGTTACTCAGATATGTCATTATTGAAATGTCATATTAATGGATTTCTTACTTTTATGAGTGGTCGGACGGAAGATTCTCTTGATGTCAATCAAGTGGATGGTAATCTGGTTGCTAAGTTGGTAGAAGGTGCTTTTGCTGCTTACAGACGTTTCCTTGTGTTATTGAGCGATACTTTAAGTAAGGAAGCAGATGCTTCTGTAGCTAAGCTATTGTTTTCTGACTTAGTGACTTCTTGTGGGTGGGGAATGAAAAGATTGAAGTTGTTATTCTGCAGTGTCTTCTCTCATCTTTCTAATTTATCTGTTGGTGATGAAAATATCATTAGTTTACTTGTGGACCGATTGAGTGACACAGATCTAGTCAGTGTGCAGTTTGAAATAGGTTTGAAAAAGTTCTGCATCTTCGGAGAGGACACTGAGAATATTTTGCATTTGATTAAGATCTCTATCAATTGGGGCTTTGTGGAACAGCAGAAGTTCTGGGGCTTGATGAGATCGGAGCTGGCAGTCTCCAAGGTTCAGGTGGATAGGCTAGTCCGGGATTTCTTCTGCCTAGGTGTCTTAGATCCAAATGTACATTCCATTGCAGTAGGAGGACTTCTGATGCTGTCTAGCTGTTGTGCTCCTACACCTGAGCTTGTTGGTGCAGTGATGTCATTAGCTGATGATCCCTTCCTGGACTTCTCTGCGACAATCTTGGCTAGTTGGTCTGTCTCAAATGCCCAAATGTTATTTAATAGCTTCGCTAAATATTTGGAAAAAATCAACAAGAAGAATGGTCATTCTATCTCTTCTATTTCTGGTGGGATTAGAGTTAACCACTCTACCATTTTGAAGTTCTTGAATTTTCTCAACAAACAAGGGTTGGAAAGCATTAACCATCTGAACAACTCACCTGTAAATATTCCGGAAATAAAAGCCAAATTATCAGAGGTAGCAGCGGCTCACAACAATAGATGATTGCTCTGTCAGTAACAGGTGAATTTCTTGGTTACCATTGCAGTCTGTGGTTGGAGGTTGACATTCCATCCAACTGAGTTGATTTGAGGTGTTTTCCTTCTCATTTGTGAGGTACTCTTCCATTCAACAGAGACTTTATTGTTTCGAGTTTTTCTATGTCCGATTTTGTTTGTCCATTACCCTGTTGGATGCTTTAGGAGGGTAGTACATTAAGAGACAGAAAGGTAATAGTAAATATATAAATGGTAAAGTTGGTAGATTAGTAAAAAACATTAGAGTACTTAATGTAAAAACAAACCTTTTTTAAAAAGTGAGATTTGTCAAAATGGACTGTCATTGTGGGATGGAGGGAGTTTTTTTTTTTTTTTTTTTTTCTTCCTTAGAACTTCTCCTTGAAATACTTTATCTACATCTTCTCTGATTGGTATTTCTGTGATGGTTTTTCTTCGTGTGAGACCCAATTGCTATACCCCTTTCCTTTTGAAATCGTTGATTTGGATTTTATGATTTGTTATGTGATGGGCTGGAACTAAATATTCAACAGTGGCAGTTAAAATGTTCTTATCTGCAATACCTCTTCCGTTTGACTGCAACATCAATGGTGAATGCTTCTCATCTCTATTTACATTGATTACTGAATATCAAGGGACAGCACATGTACTTCATGTGAATCGTAACCTAATTGGTTATCTTTCAACTTGGGGTTTCAGATGACATGAATCTTGTTGAGATCTGTGGTATAAAGGCCAGTAAGAAATGATGGTTGTATGATTTTATCAGACTTGAATCTTGTTGAGATCTATGGTATGGCAATAAGAAAAGGGTTTTATCAACCTTTTTTCCCACCTTTTCTGTTGTTTTCATCATTTTATTTGTATGTCACTTTTTTCTGTTTAGTACCAATCAGTGCTGGCTTTGTTCATTCATCCTTTAATAATTAATAATTAATAATAGGCTATGAATTATTGAATAATTATGCAGATATCCATGCTATTGTACATTTGAAGAATTTTATTCGGTTAGGCTACCTGATTCAATATTTAAAAACACATTTGGATAGAAAAAAAAACCTGTTCCCATTGTTTTCAGTACCTTTTGGCTCAAGCTGTCCCAGGCATTTGTTGCTTGAGAGTTGAGACAAAACTTGCAAGGTCTCTGATTGTTCATTGATTTCCAACTCCTCTGAATCCAGAGCTGGAGCTGTCAAGCCTGATGAGGTAATGCCATCTTTCTTGGCATTATTCCTGTTGACACAGGTGCAGTCAGACTCACAATATCTCTCTTGTCAGTTTCAATCTTTATCACATTTATTTCATTTCTTTTCGCTTGTTTTTCCTCATTTTGTATGGAACTCTGAGATTTGTATCTCACCTATTGGATTTCAGATTGAACTAAGCAAACCATAGTTTTAGTGGATCTGTTTGATTTGCTTCCAGATAGCTTCTGGCTTTAAAGCAGGTGTGTTAATACTCTCTCTCTCTCTCTCTCTCTCTCTCTCTACAGTTTTGTCATTCTTCATCTCTGAACCTTTCTTTTCTGGGGATGCCACTCATCTGTTTCCCTTAAAAACACCCAGCCACTCTGCAAACAATGGGTTTTAATCTTCTGAGTGGATGAAAGGGAATTGAGTACAATGGCCACCATGATTTCACGATGTACCTATTCTGTTTCGCAATGTCACTGGTAAATCCTGGTTTTTTCAGTTTATCTGATGTTTAACTGTTTCTATTCCTTCCATTGATTTGTTGTTCAGTGTACCATGTTTCTATGGGTTATAGTTCTTTGGTTTTTATGTGGTTTCTCAAGTAATTTTCTTTGTAAAAAGATATGCACAGCTGCTTCCTCAACCATTGTGTGTTTGATGTACCTGCATTCAAAGTATGTGATCTTTGATCATCCGTAGGGATTTAACTGTTCCTGTACTCAGGGATATCTAGGCTGCATATTGTTCGACATTATTCTTAGACATTGAGAAAAAGGATCCATGTAACTAGCCCCATTTAGTTGGTTTAAGGCTGAGTTGACTGTTGGTGGAGTTGAGTATATTTAGTGAAATTATTTTGACACTCACTTTAATTATTCTTGTGCATCATCCATTAATATTTCTCATCAGGAAGCCAATCAAATATAATAATTTCCCTTGAATTAATGCTTGGTTTCACATGGAAATATCAAGATAGTAACTTGACATTCTTGGATCAATCCTTGATAGAAATGCCATAATCTCTCCACTGGATCTGGATGCGGAGGGGAGTTTTAGGAACAAAGCTCCCGTTCATCCCTACCCTATAGTGGATTATTTATTTTTCTCCCCTATCTAAGCTATATCAACATAGCCAACTGGAAAACTCATCCACTTGTCAATTATGGGTGTAGTAATACACACTCGTAAATGATTGTTGTCAGAATTTTAGCGGTTGCTCACTGGTTTGATGTTAATAACCATACAGCTTGGGTGTGGTTTGTTGGTTCAGTTTTTTTGGATGTTTCTCAGATTTTGTCCATGTTTGAGTCCATATATTTTAAAGTAATGCCTGGTGCTTGATGTTTGATGCATTAGTCCCCTGTTCAAACCGCTTAATGATGTGAAACCCAGGTCGCAAATCCCTATTTGGGTTCGTCATGGACCTACCCAAGTTAAAAATAAATCAACTACAAGAGACTTTGGCAGATTTGTAATTAATTAGAAGGTCAGAACCCGATTTAAAGGAGTGATGGCGTTTTTGTGAATAATGTGAACAATAGAAGGTCCTTTCTGGAAGAGGAGACAGAATTAGAACTAAGCTGGGACAAAAATATCAGAGAATTTTCTGGAAGTTGACTTAAAGGAACGATATAATAGAACCAACTTTTGAACAGAGTTTTCACGGTGCCAAGGTGAACCAAGGCGGTTGAGTGGGGGAATTTCAAGCGACACCAGTACGGCGCCTAGGTCAGTCCAGACTCCAGACAAAGCCTCCTTGGTTGCCTAGGCAATGCCTTGACAACTACTCTTTAGAAAGTAGGGGCTGTTCTGTAATTTTGATGAACAGTGCTTTAGAAACCCAGCGGTAGAAGTAAACTTACTTACGGCTGGAACAATTCCCTATCCAAGCAACCAAATCCAACAAGTATTAAGAGGGTCTCAAACCCTGCAAAATGGATCTGGCAGACTGTACAGAACCAGATTTGGTGTCAAGGATATATCACAATAGGAATGATATTATGATGCAAGACCATCGGGTCTGGGTCGCCTAGGACAGGGCAACCTATGCCTAAAATATTGGACCAAACTGACTCTTGATGGTGTGTCAGAAGCCAAATTAATTTATTCCAGTGGTATCACAAGTTGCAGGAAAAATAAACAGGATAGCAGAATAATAATAGGAAATAAAGGATGGAAGCATGGAGGAGATCTCTTCTTTCTCTGGGTTGGACAGAGAGAACTAGAAGAACCACGTAACCTCAGCCACGGTCTGCAAGAAGCCAAGAACTCAAATAAGTTTCATTCGGTCAAATCTATCTCCAAACTCGGTGCGAATGCTTGCATATATAAAGGAAAGAGAATATAAAGTTCCTAATCAAATTCTAAACTGAAATCGAAACTGTAATAACTAGGTAACTAGATAGTTGCCCAATCCCTTTTGCGTACTGTAATAACTAGGTAACTAAATAGTTGCCCAATCCCTTTTGCGTATCCAATTTCCCTAACGTAATATTATGGAAAAATTACAAGATAATCCCAAATCCCTAATATCGTGTGACTGCATCACTTAAGTGCTTATGTGAGCACTGGGTTTATTTTCTTGAAGCACATCCTGTTTAACGCAACAGAAACTCTGATGTTAATTAAGCTTGACTCATTGATTGAATTTATAATTTGTAGGTATTTGCTTTGTTGCCTACTGAGGTTGGATCTGTGATAAGCATGGGCCTTAATGATTCCCATGAATTTTTCCATGATCCTTCTATGAAAACAAGGTGCTGTCATACTCGCCTAAGGCATAAAAGGTTGAGGTTATAATACGAGAAAATAGCACATTTATGGTCCAGGTGATAAAATTTTGCCGTCATTTTGTTTCCACTAGTTTAAGAATTTTTGTATTTTATTTTCAAACTTGATGAGTTGACAAGCATTTAATGTAACAGTCTTGCCGGTCAAGTGAGGAAGAGCCTATCAGTTACACCAATAGCAGATGGTGGTGGCTGTTTCTTTAGTTTGAGTAAGCCTGTGCCTTGTCTTATTATATGATGTTCATTTGCTTGGTCTCTTTGTTGTATGATTGCATGAAGTTGTTAATTATAACCTCTTAGTTATGCAAGTTTATCTCCTTATTTCTTGCAAAATTCATACAAATGTCCATATTCAGCTTAAAGCATGTAAGTTTATAAGAATTAAGAACATATAGTGATTGGAATGCTTAAGTTAGTGACAAAATTATTTACATAAGGTTATATGATTTTGTGGTGTACTTTACATTTTTTCCTTCCATTTGATCATGTTGGTTCTTAGTAAACTAGTCATAAAGGTGCCACCTGTGTTCCCACTAGACCACTGCGGATGAGTAGATAGGTTGAATCTTTTTAAAAATGTCTTTTAAAACATTATGTTCTATTAGGAATAGAACATATGCCCCTCAATTGCTGCAGCAGCATTACTTGTTGCTTTAGACTGGAATAAAGAAAAAGAATCCTCAAGCCTTATGGAGTTATTATTTTTTTTTTGCTCTTTTTCTATTATTATTATTATTCATTTCCAAATTCAATTGTTCAATAATTAGCTTAGCTTCTGTTTGCATCCTAGGTTGGAGAAATTGGATATCGTACTGGCTACATATAGGAAGAACATGCTGTGATTGCATAAGTATTTAGACAGAGTTGCATATCTAATGGAAGAAGGGGTTGTCCCTGCATGCCCATTTGCTGGAGAGGAAAAAGCTTGTAATGTTTTTACAGTAAATAAAACCCACTAGGTTTCTTGGTGTGTATCTACCTATCTGTCCCTTAGCATTTATCTTTTCCTGTGATTGGACATGCAGGCTTTCGCTGCATCTTGTGTTCCATGGGATCCAATCTCGGCAACCAGCTTTGCTTGAAAACTGGATTTGCCTGGCTCAGTCTGTTGGCTTTAGTAGATCATAGAGAACTTGTTTAGGCCTAAGCTTGGTTTCAGTTCTTACTTCCAGTGAGATGTTGGACTCTTACAAGCTTGGCATTTACAACCAGTGAAAATAGTCATCGACATGACACTTGGGAACTCATCCTCTCTCTCTCTCTCTCTCTCTCTGTTTTAAGTATATAAATAATAAATCTTGCTTCACCCACTCTATTTTATGTTTACTTGTTAATGTTAACTAAAAAAATGAAAGGAAAGACAAGATTTCCTTTAGAGACAAAAATAATCACTGGAAATGTATAAAGAAATCTTGAAATCCTCTCTTAACTTCTGTTCTGCCTAGAATTTCTGTTGCAAGGATTTGCAAGAGCATATGTGTAACTTGTATGCATAGTTGGCAAGGCTACCCAAGGCAGTAGAGAGGTGCCTAAGCCCTTAGGTGACAAGCCGCGCAAGTGTTATTTTTTATTTCGCCTATTTTCTAACATTATCTACTATGCTACATATGCCTTATATCATAAAAAAAATCAACATGTAGAGAAATGTTCTTGTTCTTTAATAAGTTTCACTGGTCAAATGATTTTTTTTTTTTTACATGAGACTTTTTATATTAGGTAGAGGACAAAACCAGCTCTCCAACAAGTCTAACATTACTTGAATCTAAATTGTAATGACAAAGTTATGTTTCTGTCAAACTTATTTTAAAGTCGCTTGAATGAAAATAATTTTATGGACATCAAAACAGAAGATTATTTTACTGTACTTATGATTTTTAGCAATGTTTTACCATGCTAAGATTTATGAAATTTCCAGAATTGAGAATAACCCAAACAATTGAAAGTTGAAATCACCACTACAACAAAAAAATCCAGTTTTGTTCTTGGACTGGGGGGTTGACTTCTTATCCTCTTGGAATTTGATTTTTTAAAACTATTTTTATTGGATTCAAATAGGAAGGATTTTCTTATTTATGAATAATATCTAGCATTTACTTAACTAATATACTTAAACAAGTGTTGCACCTTGCACTAAGGTGGCACTCACCCATACCCCAACTAAACCGCCTGGACGCCTAGGCGACGCCTTGACAACTATGCTTATATGTAATTTAAGGGCATTCTTGTCAAATAAGAAATTTTCTTATATTAAATAATTTTAGGCTCTGTTACCTCTCTCTCTCCTATACTTTTCATTGGTGACAACTTGTTTGACTTCCATAACTGAGGATCATGAAAATGGAGTTTCAGGGCTTCATTACACACTCTTTAGTCTTTAGATGAAGGGAATCCCCCCTTGAGATTTTTTGTAATGGACAACAACAAAGAAGAAAAATATTGGAGAAAACCAGGGCCGTGGAAGATTTAAAAACAAGGGAAGCACAGCAAGGAGAGTTTCAAAGAGAGACAGCTACCCAACCAAGAACACCCCAAGAGACCACGAAGTCCTCACTGTGCTAACTCACCACCCTCTTAACAAACACAACCCCATCTATACTGGAAACCCCCTCCCCCCCCCCCCAAAAAAAAAAAAAAAAAAGAAGGGGGGGGGGTGAGAAAAAGCTAATGCTCGTCACCATTATAGTTGTCAAACCGATAGGCGACCCTAGATGTTGGAGAGGGGTGTAAAACACTAAGGTACCTACTGCCTAGGCGACCAAGGTGCCCATCCAAAAATAAAAGAGCCTGGACGTGATGGAGGGCCGGTTAGGGAAGAAGGGGGGACTCTGGGAAGAAATCAGAGTAGCAGGTTGGGGAGGGAGAGAAGCACTCAATCACACACTCACTCAGAGCACAAAACCCAATTCAATCACTGTGTCCATCGTCGTGTCACATGCAAGTGTTTAAAGAGCAAAACCAAGGAGTCCTACTTAGACTCTAAAAAGGAAACAAGTTGTAAACCAACTCTTAAGTCCTACGTGTCCAACTCAGAACAAATAAAGAAAATAAAGACATAAAGATAAATATAACTACCATATAAATTACTTTAAACTTTGTTGGACTGGTTCTTCTTGGCTTTTGGCTTTTGGCTTTTGGCTTCCAAAGCCGGTCATGCTGGTCCAACTAGTCAAGTGCTACTATAATAGGTTGCCTAGGCGACAGTTTGACAACTATGGTCACCATTGTGGAATAGGATTTTCTCTTCTGCCCCCAATGTATCCTTTTCACCTTCAATCCCCCTTTCTACGGTTTCAATCTTTTCACGACTACCTTGGCAAAAGGGAGTATCAAAATTGAATTATCCTGTTATATAAAAGAATGTTGCTATACATTTGGAAAAAAAAAAATTAAGAAGTATTAAACTAGGACAGGTACTTAGACCATGTGCCTGCAAAAGATGTACAATGTATCAAAAGGCGATCCACCATTTCCTAGCTTCCTTGCATAAAAGGCTTATAATGGAAACTTCATAGCCCTATTAACCAAATTATCCATAAGAAGATTTTTTTTTTCCTAGCACATCTTTTCAGACGAAGAGACCCATGTAAATTTTATTTTTTTATATTTTACTTTAATTTCTTTATGTCTCTAACTGATCTCTAGACCTGCTTGTGTTCTTCAATTTTGAGTTCATTATTTGTGATTTTATGATTGGAGGTTGTACTTTTACTTACTCTTAGGGGATTAAATTCCGTTGCAGCAGTTTATGCTATCATGGTACTATTTTACATGTTCTCTGAGCTTCAAATTATAAGGTGTACTTTGAAATTGAGTCTTTTCCATGCTGCTGGATGATATACAGAAAAATCACCTTCTGTGATTTGTCAGGAGACTCAGGACTGCATTTGCATTTGTCGTGCGTGTTTATTTACTTATTTTTCTGATATTGAAGCTTTTATTTTTATTTTTGTGAATAATTATTTGCTTAATATTTCTTTGCAACCTTTGGAATTTTGGAATTCAGTGGTCAGGCTTGAATAAAATCTGTGCTACTGGTCTACATACTTTCTTGCTGATATGCTAACATTTATTTCTACATTTTTTTAATGCTATTTGCAGGTGTTGTCAATAACAACCTGAAAACGAATGACCGTCTTTCTGTTCCTATTACAAGTGCCGAGTTTGCAGTGATTTGCACAACTTGCAGTGTATGATATTTTGAAACCTACTGTTTTTCCTTTTTGCAACTTTTCAGTTGTTCTGTTCCTTTCTAGTGTTTTGGTGTATCTATGCAATGATTAGGTAGTAGATGATCTGTAGTGGGCAAATAGCCAGAGACATTGCATGCTGTTTGACCTGGACCCAGATTTGTCTGGATTTTTTGCCACTGCTTAGTACTTTTTGTATTGTGCATATGATTCTTAGATAAACCTTGTTTGGTATAAGAATTTAATTAGATCAACCATCCATGCGGCCATGTTTTTGGGTAGGAACATGAATATATCACTGGTACAAAGTGAGTTATGCCTGCATCAATACATGTGCCTTTTATGCATACTGTTTTTCAATCCAAAGATTTTGGGTCTTGCTTTCTGACTCTGCACTTGTAGCAGTTCATCTTGCCTCATCTGATGGGCTGGAGTCAGTACTCCAGAGAGCTGACAAGCAGTCAAAAATTATCTGGATACAACAATCAACTGAAAAACGTCAATCACCCTCCGGTTACACCAGTCAGCTGCCAAGAAGGCCAGAGGAGCACATATGGACAGTGGTGCCTCTAAACCTTGAATCAGAATGGGACAAATGAACTACATAGCAATGCAAGGTTCGCACTGGACTTCTTCCTGGCTGTTACTCTGCAGTGTGTGAACATTTACGGCCTCTGTACAGGCTCCAGAAGTTCCTTGTTTTGGCCTCTTTTTAAAGGAAAAAATATTAGTTGGACAGTGGTAGTTTTAAGGCTTGGTGAATTGTGGGTGGTGGTGACCAATACACTTGGTTTTTAACCTCTTGGAAATGTTTGGATTATGGAAGCTGCTTCAATCTGATCTAATGCAATGTTTCAATATTTCATGTGCAGGACTTCTGTCCATATAGATTATTCAACTAGAACCAAGAGTATTTACCCTGTTTTTCTCCATGTTCTCTCATTTTGTGACAAATTAAGTGGAGAAACAAAAATGCTATTTTTGCTGATGGGTCAGTTCCTGTGAATTTTGATATTGACAACTCCATATATCTTTTAATTATCTAGAATTATATTAGTATTAGGGCTTAAACAAGCTACTCTTATTATGGAAAATGATGTCTTTTTGTAAATATTAGAATATTTTGTATCAATCATGCTTATTTGCCCACAAATGTTTTCATTGTTACTGGTAGGTCATCATGTATGGTAATGTCTTAGCAAAGTTTTGCATGAACATGGATAAAGCAGCATCAGAATTTTGTCTCTGGCAATGCTTGCTTTTGCGGTCACGGTTTCTTTCTTGGTAGTACTTAAAAGTATTTCTTCCTAATTAATTTCTCAATGTCAGGCTATGTGGCCCTTGGGAAAGTAAAGATTAAATGCTATTAGAAGTTGTTCCCAAATGGATGATAGAGGCTAGGACTCTTTTAACAGATTTGGGCCATAGGCCTGTGGGCTGTGGCCTTGTGCTCCTATCTTATTGGAGACTGAACAATTCCTGGTTGCATCTCAGCAGTTTCCCTGCCCATGGTGCCTTTACTCACAGTTGGTAACACTTCTGCAGGTGAATCTGTGGATTGCTACCAAAAATTAAATAAATTTATTGAAGACTCAGATCTTATCCTATTGAAAGAAAGCATTTCTTCATCCTTGTGTGCTTCCCCCTCCTTACCCCCTTGTTCCCTGTACTAGTGAAATTGAAATATAAGAGTCACACCCAAACAGAATATCTTCCTCTGGATCACCTCATGTATGGTAGATCTACATAGGGTACTAGGAATTGTTACCTAGATGAATTAATTATTTGATGAGTCTATTTTTTTTTTGGTAAATAAAAAATGGATGATATGATCACCTTTTAGGTAAAGAAAGCTTGGTCTGGACTCTGGCCCAGAATGAACGTGGGCTGAGCACAGGCCACACTGTTGATAATCCATCAGCATCAGTATATAAAAAAAACTAGCAATGATCAGACACGCGGGTGATGTAGTTCACCTTCACCTTATGGAATCACATGGCACAAATCATACCCGATGAGTACTTATGTAAAACACTTATTTTGTGTAAATCCCAATTAATTATTTTTAGAACTCCGCTGAATATATTCTTCTGCCTATGAAATGATTGCACACCAATGAGGAGCGACGGAATGATTACTAAAGAGGCAGGGAGGGAGCCTTTTATCCATATGCCGGTGGTGTGATATTTCTTCCAACATTCTCTCTTCTTAATGACATTCTTTTCTCATTGACCCTATATACTATGTTCCGGCCCTCTCCCATTCTCCTATGGTTTGGAGATTTCATTACAATTTTGCAGTGTGACAGCCCCTTCCTAAAAAAAGATGATCGTATATGAATATCTTTCTTGTCAGATACTCAAAAGTGGCATCCAAGATGGATTCAAAGGCCATCACTAGGACATTTATACTAGGGTATGAATGAGATTCAAGCTTTGAAGATTTACTCTCTCGCATTTTCCCAGAGTGAGGATGGTAGGTCAACGGTTGCTTTGCTGCTCTGTTTGAATTGTTCTCTGGGGCAAATGCAGATGGTGGCTTTGCTCTTGTACAAGTGGGTTCTTTTTGGAGGAAGAAACAAAGCAGTTCATTTCATTTTTGTAGATTACGTTACATGATGAGACTAGTTATTTCGTGTTGTTCCAATGACAACTCGCAAGTATAATAAATAAAAGAATTATAGTAAGTACATGGATTTCACAGAAATGAATGAATAACAGGAGCTAGGGAGTCCTGTGAGAGTCTCTGCGTCTATGCATATTTATCTAAGATTGAGCGGTGGTGGTACATTCGGGAGGAAAGCCCTGAGGAAAGCGTTTTGTGTCAGTGCAGTAGTTGTAAATCATGTAGTTCTTCTGGACCCATTTCAATCTCTGTTGGCTCGTCGAGTCCAGCTCTTGCGAGTACCAGTTGTTGTTGGATGCAGAGGAGGCAGAATTGGAGTTGCAAGAAGACGACCCAGAAGACCAAACACAGGCATTGGCATTGAAATTACGGTAGGAGGCGGTGAAGGGAGCTTGGGTCCAGTCGGTCTTGATGAGGCCACCCCTGGTAGCCCAGTCATCCGCATTCCAGAGACTTGAATAGATCCTCATGGGTTGGCTCTTTGGGAAAGGAACGCCCTTTGACTCAAAGTTCTTGAACTCTCTTATGGGAGTTCCATCCACAGAGAATCTGAAATCCCAAAACAAATTAACATACCAATTGTCAGATCAGAATTAGTAGAAATAAATTAAAAATTTGAACTATGGATGTTTGGAACTAGGGATATTATCAGTAAATAAGCTTACATGATTCTTTGGGGATTCCAGAGGATGGAGTAGGTGTGGAAGTCTGCGGTTGGGTCGAACCAGAGATGGAACTGCTGCTCTCTGTTGCCTTTCCCTTGACTGAACACGTTTGTGTGAAGAATGTAAGGATCTCCACTCAGGTTCCCCAAGAATTCGAAGTCGATCTCATCCCACGTTGCCCCCTTTGAAGATAACTGCAACATAAAGAATTTCACTTTTGAATGAGAAAAGATGAGACTTTAATGAAGACATAACAGCTAAACAAAAGGGGAGGAGCAAGTAAATGGGGGAGCTTGCTTACATAATAGGCGGTGACAGTGCCAGCGGAGTTGCCAGCAACGAGCTTGAGCTGCATATCAATCTTCCCAAACAGATATTCATTATTGGATTGGAAACCGGAGCCTGAAGTTTTGTCAAGGGACAGAGTGAGAAGTTCCCCGTTGTTGAGCATCTTGGCACGACCATCCCCCCAAGTGAGGGTGAAATCTTGGTAGAAATTATTAGCAGAGACAGCCATTAAAGAGGTGCCCAGTATTACGGACACCAATACTAGTGAAACAGTAAAGGAAAATGAGGAAGAAGAAGAAGAAGAAGCAGCCATAACCATGAGAGACACACAAAGAGAGGATGCTGAAGTGAGTATGAAAGTTGTTTGATATTGGTCCGCAATGAGAACTGGGTTGTTGTTGCGGTTGCAATATACAAGTCTAAACATATATACATACACGATGGGGAAGGGGACGAGAGAAGTGAACAGGTGAAACGAAGGGCACTGGAAAATTCATGGGTGGGCTCGGTAGTAGAGAGCATCGAGTGAAGTTTGAGCTGTACACAGTTGGAACTTGAAAGCGAGTAAGTAAACACAGCCTGGAAAGGAAAAGGATTTGGATAATTAATATAATGGGGCCTGGTAGAAGTAGAGAAACCCATAGCTGAACCACTGAGGGACGGAAGCATCAAGCAAGGGATGTGGCATTGGTGATGTTGGATTGTGAAGTGGGTGACTATACACAGGGAGCGTGAGTTGGCAGTGGTTGCCTGGTTGGTAGTGGCTTCTCTTTCTCTTGAACCGAGGACACGGTATCAGACACGAGGTTCAAAGTTTTTAGTTGGCTGTGTGTAGTTGGGGATTTGATTATTCTGATGAGTTGAACTGCCGCCTACGTTTATTGATCCAGCTTTGGTTTTGATGTTACAAAATTTTAAATATTGGTCATTTTCAGTCTAATCTGATTGGTATTTGGATCAACAATACCTTGAAAGATCCCAATAAAAGTCAGTAATTTTTTTTATTTTATTTTTTGTTATGGGGCAGTGTTTTTTGCGTGGGACATAGGGGCCATGTCCTAAGCGCGTACCCAAAAGAGGGGCACATCCTCATGGTGCGCCCTTGTGCCTCAACGTGGGCCTTACATCCCACACAGAAAGTTGTTCTTTTATTCATGAGAAAAAAGAATCCTATCAGTTTGGTGTTACCTATGCGGATGTGAAAAGACCACGATGTCTCTACCTTGTGTGCCAGAAATGCTCTCGCAGGCGGTCTCCCATTAGCCTCGTGCGTTAACATAGGCAACACTAGACCCCCGGGTTCTTTCTCCATTTATTTATTTTTGAGAAAAAAAAGGTTGTCTGGCTGCGTGGAACCTACACCTAGACCCTAGAAGGGCAAAATGATGGCCTTAAAGGCTTTGAGATGAGAAACCCCACTCCTATTGGATGCCCCCATGCGTGTTCTCATTGGACCCTACCCCAAGTATAAGGGGGCCACTAAGCCTAATAGCGATCCCCCTCCTTTTATTGGCTCGGTTTGGATGTCAAGCATGGCAACTCCGCTGGCATTGTCATTGCCAATAGTACAAAGCCGATAGCACTCCCATTGTTCCCTTATACCATATGGACACCATCTGAACCCATTGGTCAAAGGGATTCTCCCTTATTGTGGGTGTTGGAAAACCTAGTCCATTCATAAACATACATCACTACCCAAGCTGGCAATTGGAGTATGACAAAACCAAAATGCATGTACTCACTTGGGTGCCACACGGGTTGCAACTACTTGGTTGCAACTAGGGCAATAGTTAAATTCCGTTCGGTTTAGTGGCTGCAACCCAAGTAGCAACTAAATTTCACTCAGTTTTTTGACTTGGTACATATGGAAAGCTAGAAATGGCTTATCATTTTCCCAACAACGATGGACTCCAACTGAAGTGATTCTTGCTGCTCAAAAATCTCACAAGTTCTTGCAAGCTCAAATATGTACCGAGAGTTCGATTCATTATTGTAGCCTTGATCTTGCAAATATGTTTCGGAAAGAGTGGACAGCCCCATCGAGTCACTTTTAGGAACTTAATTTGGACACATCATGGAAAAACAAGGGCAAATAGGTAGGCATTGGATTTGTCATTAGAGATCATTGGGTCGGGTTTGTGTGGCAATTACGGAGCCTTTACCTTTTGAGTCTGTCTTATTGGGGAAGGCATTGGCAATGCAAAGTGGTATGTGAGAAGCGATCTTAGAATCTTTTGATTGTCTAGTGGTGGAAATGGACTGCAACAAACTCTATTCCTATATCTCAAGACAGAACACAACTATCCTTCTTCTCATAAAGCTGATGGTTGAGGATATTTTCTATATTTCTTCATATTTTTTGGAATATATTTTTTAATTTGTTCATAGGGAGTGCAATTTTATACCGGATTCCTTAGCTAGGAAGGCACTATCCTCTGTGAGCAAGATAGAGGTAAAAGGGGCACTCATGTCAAAGCTGTATGCGTGCCACATAGAAGATTACAGGGATTTCAGTGAAAACAAGATATGGGAAATTAAACTTGTAAAGCGTTGACATGAGATTTGGTTGTGAGGAACAGAGGAAGCAATGTGGATTGAAGAAGTTGGAATGGATTCATCGTGGACAAATTTGTGGAAAGCCACAAAGATTGACTTGTTCATAAAGAAGACACATTTAGAATCCGGTCCCATCAAATATTAACTCCAGTGAAGTTAATTACCAAAAATCTAAAGGATGTAGGAGTTGGCTTGTTGATGTACGATGTTTTGTATTTCATTGCAGTTTAATTCAGTGAGTACTGGTGTAGGCCCCCTAATAGAATGATGGTCCCACCTGCTGATAAATGGGTCGTGGAGGTTGCATGGGGGCAAGAGGCCCCCCTACATAGCAATGGTGTAGGGGGCGTAACCCCCCTTTCGAATTTTTTATTTGAGGAAAGTTTTGTACTTTCCGGTATTAGGGTTTTTCGCTATATATTTGTAGCGAGATTTACGTTCTTTGTAAGCAATTTTGAAAGGTGTGAGGATTAGTGTTGTAATCCTGTTCTCCATTGATAATGAAGCAGAATCTCAATTCACCGAGGACATAGGTAATTTTGCCGAACCTCATAAACCTATGTGCATTATTTGTTCTTGATTTTTTATTACCTTCTACATCGCTTTTAGGGTTGCTTTTATACAGATCCAACCCAAACAATAGATGTCATAAGGATGATGGAAGGTGGATATGATAACAAAATTGTTCTATTTGTTCCTTGAGACTCAAGCTGTATTATCCTTCACGATGACAGTTGTGAACCCAATGATGTTACAGGGTGTGCGGCCATTTTATTGTGTCAAAAGCAATTTGTGATGGCCTTCATATACTTCGGTTTTATAGGGAATCCCCAAAAATCAGAGCTTCTAGGATTGTTTCAATGGAGAGTAGGAGCAAGGGTCGGCACATGTAGAAGTCTAGAGAAACGTCAGGAAGTTGTAGATTGGCCAAGGCAAGGAACAAGGAAGGGATGGCCTTGGTTAGAAAATTCTTTACTTTATGATATTTCAATGATTATGAAAACTTGGGCTTTGCAAGTATAGTTAAAAAGGATAGATCACATAAGTGGGCTTCTAAAATGAGGATGGAGAGCTTGCATGTCTATGTTAAGAAAGATATTTAGAAGTTTCTTTTTAATTGATTAATTAATGAATTATTATTATTATTTATAAAAAGGGTTTTGTGCATGATATACAGTCATTCATACAACTGTTGAATAGGGATGATGGTCTATGGTGCACCCCACTCACTCCTATCCAATGGCTTATACCAATGCAGATGCCAATGAATGAGATTTTGATTTCGAATGACTGATAATTTCACATATTGTGTTTGGGCGCAAGTAGCCATACGATCAGTAGCTTTCTTTTTTTAAATATAAATAATAAATTCCAATCAAAGATTTAGTGGTCAGATGATAAAATAGGAAAAAGAGATAAAAATCGCTATTCACATCACGCTGGGCAATTTTTGCTTTATGGAAGAAGCCATGACTTCAAAATATTTTTGTCAAATTCAAACAAATTAAATACAAGAAGTACGTAATTATTTCGTGTGGTTCGAATGACAATTCACAAGCATAACAGAATGTATTATACATTGATTACACAGAAAGGGGGAGGGGAGGGGAGGGGAGGGGAAGGGAGGGGGGAAATGAATGAATGAATAGCAGTAGCTTGACGTAGACGATGGGGTCTCTGCGTGTATGTATACATTGATTTAAGATTGAGTGGTGGCGGTGCATTCAGCAGGAAAGCCTTGAGGAAAGCGTTTGGTGTCGGTGCAGTAGTTGTAGATCATATAGTTCTTCTGGACCCATTTCAATCTCTGTTGGCTCGTCGAATCCAGCTCTTGCGAGTACCAGTTGTTGCTGGATGCAGTGGAAGGAGAATTAGAGTTGCAAGAAGACGACCCAGAAGACCAAACACAGGCATTGGCATTGAAATTACGGTAAGAGGCGGTGAAGGGAGCTTGGGTCCAGTCGGTCTTGACGAGGCCACCCCTGGTAGCCCAGTCATCCGCATTCCAGAGACTTGAATAGATCCTCATGGGTTGGTTCTTTGGGAAAGGAACCCCCTTTGACTCTAAGTTCTTGATCTCTCTTATGGGAGATCCATCCACAGAGAATCTGAAATCCCAAAACAAATTGTCAGATCAGAATTAGTAGACATAAATTAAAATTTTAACTATGGATATGAGTAATTAAGCTTACATGATTCTTTGAGGATTCCAGAGGATGGAGTAGGTGTGGAAGTCGGCAGTTGGGTCGAACCAGAGATAGAACTGCTGCTCTCTGTTGCCTTTGCCTTGACTGAACACGTTTGTGTGAAGAATGTAAGGATCTCCACTCAGGTTCCCCAAGAATTCGAAGTCTATCTCATCCCACGTTGCTCCCTTTGAAGATAACTGCAACACAAAGAATTTCACTTTTGAATCAGAAAGATTGAAACTTTATATGAGAACTTAACAGCTAAACAAAAGGGGAGGAGTGAGAAAATGGGGGGAGCTTGCTTACATAATAGGCAGTGACAGTGCCAGCGGAGTTGCCAGCGACGAGCTTGAGCTGCATATCAATCTTTCCAAACAGATATTCGTTATTGGATTGGAAACCTGAGCCTGAAGTTTTGTCAAGAGACAGAGTAAGAAGCTCCCCATTGTTGAGTATCTTGGCACGACCATCCCCCCAAGTGAGGGTGAAATCTTGGTTGAAATTATTAGCAGAGACAGCCATTAAAGAGGTGCCCAGTAAGACAGACACCAATAGTAGTGAAACAGTAAAGGAAGATGAGGAAGAAGAAGGAGCAGCCATGACCATGAGAGATACACAGAGAGGATGCTGAAGGGAGTATGAAAGTTGTTTGATATTGGTCCGCAATGAAAACTGGGTTGTTGTTGTGTTTGCAATAAACAAGTCTAAACATATATATACACGACGGGGAAGGTGACGAGAGAAGTGAACAGGTGAAACGAAGAAGGGCACTGGAAAATTCATGGGTGGGCTCGGTAGTAGAGAGCATCAAGTGAAGTTTGAGCTGTACACAGTTGGAAGCGAGTAAGTAAACACAGGCTGGAAAGGGAAAGGAAGGTTCTCATTGAGACTGATAACTCTTCCTTTCCATTCCAAACTGATTTGGATATTTCCTATAATGGGTTTGGTAGAAGTAGAGCAACCCATAGAGCTGAACCACTAAGGGACGGAAGCAAGAGAGGTAGAATTGGTGATGTTGGATTGTGGGGTGAGTGAGTGACCATACACGGGGCCGTGAGTTGGCAGTAGTTGTCTGGTTGGTAGTGGCTTCTCTTTCTCTTGAACCGAGGATGCGGGGACACGTTTTCAGAGACGAGGTTCATAGGTTTTTGTTAGCTGTGTTCTTTCTTAGATTTGATTATTCTTGTTGAACTGCCGCCTACGTTCATTGATCCAGCTTTGGTTTTGATTTTTGAAAATCTAAAATTGTGTTCCATTTCGGTCTAATCTGATTGGTATTTGGATCAACAATACCTTGAAAGATCCCAATAATAGTCAACAAACTTTTTTGTTATGGGGCAGTGTTTTCTGGGTACAGGAGGGGCACGTCCTCATGATGCCCCTTCTTGTGTGCTGAAGAGTGAAGATGCCCTTGCATAGATGGCCTCCTATTGACCTTGTGTTTCAGCATAAATAACACTAGACCGGTAGGGTTCTTTCTCCTTTTATTTGTTTATAAAAAAAATAAGGTTTTTTGATTGCTTGGAACCTATACATAGATTCTAGAAGGGTTAAAATGCCAGCCTTACAACCCATGAAATGAGAAACCCCACTCTTGGTGGATGCCCCCATGCGTGTTCTCATTGGACACTACCCTAGTATATGGGGGCCACAAAGCCTAACAGTGATCCCCCCTCTTTTTGTTATCTATGTTTGGATGTCAAGCATGGCAACTCTGTTGGCACTGTTGGCACTGTCATTGCTTATAGTACATAGATGATAACACTTCTATTGTTCCCTTATGCCATATGGATACCATCCGAAACTCATTGGTCAAGGAATTCTCCCTTATTACGAGTGTGGGAAAACTTTGCCCATTCATAAATATACATCACTACCCAAGGTGGCAACTGAAGTATGACAAAAACAAAATGCTTCAGACTCACTTGGCTGCGACCATGGCAGGATCTAAATTTCATTCGGTTTTTTTGCTAGGTACATATGGAAAGCTAGAAATGACTTATTATTTTCCCAACAACAATGGACTCCAACTACAGTGATTCTTGCCGCTCAAAAATATCACTACAAGTTCTTGCAAGCTTAGGTATGTACCGAGAGCTCGATTCATTCTTGTAGCCTTGTTCCGGCAAATGTGTTTCGGAAGAGTGGACTGCCCCATCCAGTCACTTTTAGGAACTTACGTTGGACACATCATGGGAAAATAGGTAGGCATTGGATTTGTGATTAGAAATCATCGAGGTTGAGTTTGTGTGGCAATTATGGAACCTTTGCCTTTCAGTCTATCTTATTGGAGGAGGCATTGGCAATGCAAAGTGGTATGTGAGAAGCAATCTCAAAATTTGTTGACAGACTGTTTGGTGGTGGAAATGGACTGCAAATAACTCTATTTCTATATCTTAAGATGGAACACAACTTTCTTCTCTTATAGCTGGTGGTTGAGGATATTCCCCATATTTTTTCATATTTTTTAGAATGCACTTTCCAATTTGTTCCTCGGTACTGGATTCCTTAGCTAGTAAGGCACTATCCTCTATCAGCAAGATAGAGTTAAGGGGGGCACTTTTGTCAAAGTTGTACGCGTGCCACAAAGAAGATTATAGGAATTTCAATGAATAGGAAATTAAACTTGTAAAACGTTGACATGAGATTTGGTTGTGAGGAAGCAATGTGGATTAAAGAAGTTGGAATGGATTCATCGTGGACAAATTTGTGGAAAACCACATACATGGACTCGTTCATAAAGAAGACACATTCATAATCCAGTCCCATAAAAAATTAGCTCCCACAATGAAGTTAATTACCGAAAATCTTTGGACGAAAAGAAACATCCATAGATGGACCCCCAAATCTTGATCTCCGACTAGATTTGGAAAACTAGCTACTTTAATGTTTCTTCCAAAACCTCCAGTTGCCTCCTTTTGTAGAAATACCCACATCATCTCCTCTTGGAACCTTTAGGTTGATCTCATCCGGGCCACCTGACGGCTTTTGTTGTCTCCCCCCCCCCCCCC
>NC_056561.1:32209632-32223505 GCF_013358625.1 Macadamia integrifolia | reverse complement strand
ATAGATGTCGTAATGATGACGGAGGGTGGATATGATAACACAATTGCTCTATTTGTTCCATGAGAAGAGAAAGCTCAAGTTGTATTATCTTTTGCGATGATAGTTGTAAGCCCAATGGTGTTGCAGGTGTGCAGCCATTTTATTGTGTCAAATGCAATTTGTGACCACCTTTATATACTTTGGTTTTGTAAGGAATCCTCAAAAATCAGGACTTTTAGGATTGTTTAAATGGAGACTAGGAGCAAGGGTAGGCACATATAGAAGTCTAGATAGATTGTCAAGAAATTGTAAATTGGCTAAGGCAAGGAACAAAGAAGGGATGGTCTTGGTAAAAAAATTCTCTACTTCATGATATTTCAATGATTATGAAAACCTGAACTTCCCAGTGTGGTTAAAAAGGATAGATCACTTATAAGTGGGTTTCTAAAACGAAGATGGAGAGCCTACATGTCTTATGTTAAGACAGATTTTTAGAATTTTCTATTTTATTAATTAATTATTATTTATTTAGTTTATAAAGGGTTTAGTGCACCGTTTGCATGATCCATAGTCATTCATACAACCATTGGATGGAGATGATGGTCTATGAAGCAACCCCCCACTCCCACCCATTGGTATGTGCATGGGGCACAACCATGTATTCACCGGCTTGAAACAAATTATCTAGAGTAAGCCGTTGAGCCCTTGTTACGGCTAGGAGGATTTGTGGATCAATTTAAAAAGGCAATAGATTTTTGCCTAATCCTACATGTGGAACATGCACCAATTCAGGTGTACGTCAATGAATGGGATTTTGATTTCAGAGGTGGGTTGATAATTTCACGTACCCTTGTGTTAGGGCATAAGAGCCATGCAATCAGTTAGCTTTCTTTTATTTGGGGTTAGATGATAAAATAGGAAAAAGAGATGAAAATCCCTTTGCACATTAAGTAGGGCACTTTTAGTTTTACAGAGGAAGTCATGACACAACAAATACATAATGGGTTTGTCTAGTTGTAACCTAGGTAGGTTACAAAAGGCTTGTAACCCACTTTTAGTTACTTAAAAAGTCTTATACTGTGAACGAAATAATTGGTTCAAGAATATCTAAAAAGTAATTTCGTGTGTTTATATTCCCAATAAAAACTTAAAGCTACACCACTTTTTATGACAAAGTGTTTAAAAAAGGTAGAAATGTAATTTTATCCACAAATAGACCCATCACTACGTTTGGAATCTCAAATCTCAATTCCTTGTCTCTCTAAAGTCCAACATGGAATTGAAAAAAAAAAAAAAAATTTATACTAACCGTTGGGTGATTGGGTCTATTGCTTTGACTAAGGGTGTTCATTTCCAGTCCAAGCGGGTTGGACTAATTAAGAGAAAAGTGAAACAAACTTTTATCGATTTCAGTTTTTATCAAATCGGTAAAAAATTGAATTGGACCAGATCAAAATAATCGAAACCATAAAAGACCTTACAACAACTTAAAAAAGTTACTAAAAGAGAACATATTACCTACAAGAGGCCATTAAGTCAACTCAATAAAAACCGAATCGGTCTAAATTGAAATTGAAGTTTGATTTCAATTTGGCCTAATACTAGATAAAATCTAGATCAAAGTGATCAAAATCGGGAATGGATCAAATCAATCACAAAAGCCTTATAATCAGTCATTCTGAAACAGCCTGGATAGGTATTACTAAGGTCGATTTGGATCGAAATTGGTTTATTCAACCAATTATTTTAAACTCGAAATTGAGTATCAAAGCAATCCCTCTGGTGATTCCAATTCTAAATTGACCATTTTAGAACTTCCAGAGTTGGATAGTTCATGACCAATTCTAATCCAGATCTGCTAATACCAGAATTTTAACTCAAAATCAAAGAATAAATTGGTCCCTAATGATTCCAGTCTGGATCATATCAGAATCAAACACAAAAATGCTAGAATTGACACTAAATTCTAAAAACCAATAGCCTAATCCCAAAAATCCTAGTTATGCCATTCTATAATGATCAGAATTGGGATTGATCCCAACTAGCCAAATCAACTAGGGATTTTAAACTTGGAATTAGAGATCGAACTGATCATGGTTTCAAGTATCGGTCTGGGATCGATCATATCGGCTGAGACCGATCCTCGATCAGGATCGTTTCAGGGGTAAAATAGGTAAAAAGTAGTACCTTTTATAAAAATCAAGGGTAAAATAGACCAATACCCACCGATCCCATCCGATCTGGATTGGTATAGAATCGGCTTCAGTAGAGACCGATACTGATACCGTCTCCTACATCCTTGGAACTGATTCCTATAAATTTTGATCCAATCGAATCAAAATTGGATAAAAAGAACCTAAGAATCGCCCTCAAATCTTAAGACCCACGATCTAGTCCTATAAACCTTATAATCGATTTTAAACATAGAATCAAAGATCAAATTAGTAGCTGCCAATATCAATCCAAATCCAAATCAAATTGGAATTGACCAAAATCAATCCCAAAACCCTTAGAATCAACCTATAAAATATATTATAATTACAAAATTTCACATGTCAACATTATAGTAGTACCAAGCCTATGATATTACTTTACGGAAAAAAAAAAAAAGCATACAATATTGCCATTTTTCATCTTTCTGGATTTTAACTTTCTTAAAAACAGATTTCTTTGAAGAGAGAAAAAGAGGCATGATTAGAACTATTTTACCCACATCATCTCTAATGCACAACAATAGAAATTATTGCAATATAATTGATACATGAATTTATGGGAAGAGGTTTTGTTTTCTAAATTTCAAAAAACAAAAATGAAGTCCACCAAAAGTTTTAAACCCTAGAACCAATAAGCATTGGACATGCCGAGAAGAAAGAGAGCCTTTACTTGACTCACTGGAGATGATATTGCCTAACTTTATGCCATAAAAACCAAGAAAAATAACACAAAGACTCGCGAGGAGGAAGACGATCAGTTGGGGCGAGCGATTGTTTGGAAGAGTATATTCATTCTCAAAATACCCCTCGTTTTTCCGTTTAAATTAAAGTAATGATTCAAAAAGTTGAGGTTGAATTTGCTTTTCTGACCTTAAAAGCAATCACGAAATGACAAAATAAATGGGACATAGTAATTTACTTTTTTAACCTTAAAAACAATCACAAAATGACAAAATAATGGGGACACAGTAATTTACTATTTTGACCTTAAAAGCAATCACAAAATTGACAAAATAATGGGACAAAATAATTTAGGTTACAAGGTTTTTGTAACCGGGTAAGTTACATTTAGACATATCCATACATAATAATTTCGTGTGGTTCCAATGACAACTCACAGGTATAACAGAAGGTATTATACATTGATTACACAGAAAGGGGGAGGGGGAGGGGGAGGGGGAGGGGGAAAATGAATGAATGAATAACAGTAGCTTGACGTAGACGGTGGAGTCTCAGCGTGTATGTATACGTTGATTTAAGATTGAGTGGTGGCAGTGCATTCGGGAGGAAAGCCCTGAGGAAAGCGTTTGGTGTCGGTGCAGTAGTTGTAGATCATATAGTTCTTCTGGACCCATTTCAATCTCTCTTGGCTCGTCGAATCCAACTCTTGGGAGTACCAATTGTTGCTGGATGCAGAGGGAGAATTGGAGTTGCAAGAAGACGACCCAGAAGACCAAACACAGGCATTGGCATTGAAATTGCGGTAGGAGGCGGTGAAGGGAGCTTGGGTCCAGTCGGTCTTGATGAGGCCACCCCTGGTTGCCCAGTCATCCGCATTCCAGAGACTTGAATAGATCCTCATGGGTTGGCTCTTGGGGAAAGGAACGCCCTTTGACTCTAAGTTCTTGAACTCTCTTATGGGAGTTCCATCCACAGAGAATCTGAAATCCCATAACAAATTAACATACCAATTGTCAGATCAAAATTAAAATTTGAACTTTGGATGTATGGATATAAGTAAATAAGCTTACATGATTCTTTGGGGATTCCAGAGGATGGAGTAGGTGTGGAAGTCAGCGGTTGGGTCGAACCAGAGATAAAACTGCTGCTCTCTGTTCCCTTTGCCTTGGCTGAACACGTTTGTGTGAAGAATGTAAGGATCTCCACTCAGGTTCCCCAAGAATTCGAAGTCTATCTCATCCCACGTTGCTCCCTTTGAAGATAACTGCAACACAAAGAATTTCACTTTTGAATCAGAAAGATGGAGACTATATCAGAACATAACACCTAAACAAAAGGGGTGGAGTAAGTAAATGGGGGAGCTTGCTTACATAATAGGCGGTGACAGTGCCAGCAGAGTTGCCAGGAACGAGCTTGAGCTGCATATCAATCTTCCCAAACAGATATTCGTTATTGGATTGGAAACCTGAGCCTGAAGTTTTGTCAAGAGACAGAGTGAGAAGCTCTCCATTGTTGAGTATCTTGGCACGACCATCGCCCCAAGTGAGGGTGAAATCTTGGTATAAATTATTAGCAGAGTCAGCCATTAAAGAGGTGCCCAGTATTACAGACACCAACACTAGTGAAACAGTGAAGGAATATGAAGAAGAAGAAGAAGCAGCAGCCATGACCATGACAGATGCACAAAGAGATAGGATGCAGAAGTGAGTATGAAGGCTGTTTGATATTGGTCCGCAATGAGAACTGGGTTGTTGTTGTGGTTGCAATATACAAGTCTAAACATATATATATATATATATATATATATATACACAATGGGGAAGGGGACGAGAGAAGTGAACAGGTAAAACGAAGGGCACTGGAAAATTCATGGGTGGGCTCGGAAGTTGAGAGCATGGTAGGTGTTCACGGTTGGAAGGGAGTCAGTAAACACAGGCTGGAAAGGATAAGGAAGGTTCTCATCGAAACTGACAACTCCTCCAAACTGGTTTGGACTAATTAGCATAATGGGGTTTGGTATAAGTGGATAAACTCAGAGAGAGAGAGAGCGCCAATGAGGGATGGAAGCAAGGGCGGTGGGATTGTTGATGTTGGCTTGTGGAGTGAGTACACGCGGGGCGTGAGTTGGCTGTGGTTGGCGCCTGGCGGTGGTTGCTTCTCTTTCTCTTGAACCGAGGACACGTTTTCAGACACGAGGTTTCAAAATTAGGTCTATGAGGTATATTATAAAGGTCATAGAGACTGGAGTGGGGGCCACCTTTGGCTGTGTTCTGTGCAGGGATTTTATTGGTCAATTTTGGTCTAACATGATTGGTATAATTCCACCAAAAACAGATTGGTACTGTTGAAAGATCCCAATAAAAAAGTTTTTTTTTTTGGGACGTTGGGCCATGCCCATACAAGGGCGCTAGGGTCTTGCGTCTCAGGTTGGCATGAAAGATCATATTGCCCCACAATTCCGTGTTGAAGATGTTCTCGTAAGTCTTTTCATTGGTTTTTCACGATGGCATAGCCAACATTAGACGGGTCAGGGCTCTTTTTCCCTTTATTTAATTATAAGAAAAAAGAAGATTCTCAGATTGTGTGGAATTTAGACCTAGAGGTCTTAGACCTGAGAAGGGCAAAATGACCGCCTTATGCCCTATGAAATGAGAAATCCTAATCCTCTTGGATGCCCTCATGCATGTTCTCATTGGCTCCTGCTCTAGTGCAAGGGGCCACGAAACCTGGCAGCAGTCTCCCTCCTTTCATTGGCTATGTTTGGTTGTCAAACTTGACAATTTCTCCGACACTATCACAGCTTATAGCATGAAGTCAATAATACCCTCATTGTTCCCATATGATATATCATATGGACACCATCTGAATCCATTGATCAAGGGATTCTCCCTTATTGTGGGTGTGAGAAAACTCGATCTATTTATAAGTATACATCACTTGTACCCAAGCTGGCAGCTGGAGTATGACAAAAAGGAAATGCGTCGTACCCACTTGGCACATCCAAAATGAACTTGATTGCAGCAAAAGAACTAATGTAATACATGACAACCGAATATTTAGCCCCTCAAGGGGAAAAATCAATTGGAAAAGGTGGGATAATGAGAATGCCTTCCTCCATAATAACTGAGTCGACATTGTCTTCTTCGATCACACTTCAAAAATCAAATTAAACAGATGAGATGGAGAGATTTTCATAGTTTGGTAAGCAACGATATAAATAGAGACAATCAAGTAGATATGGCATAGATTGGTTAATGCAGGGAAGAAGTTAAGGAATGATCTTTGGAAATTTTTTCTTTGATTCATGATATTTCTATGATTATGAAAAACTTTGCTTTATGATGATCTTGTATCATCCTTGATAGTTGTTTTGTCCTCTCAAATTGGTTCTTCATTGGTTTGGACTTTGGCCTTTGGTTAGCCTAGTGGTTTGGCTCTGTATTTTTTTTTTTTATAGTCTTTTTAATAAAAAAAAAATTATTAGATAGATTATCTTCATCGCTCTTAAATGGGCTTTGGATGGAGATCGTACCAAAAAATTAAAATAAAAAAAGAAGAACAAAGCAAGGATGGAGAGACTACATTTATCTTCTATTAGAATAATGTTCAAAACTTTCTTTTTTTGTTTTTTGTTTTTTGTTTTTTTATTTTTTTTCAAGTTTAAGGGCTTATTGGCCTTACATGGTAGACTCACATATGGGCCAAGAACATACTTATGGAGAAGTCAACAAGGGCTCAAGACCACACTTCTTAGAAATCAAAGAAATTAGTGTAAACCAAACATCGATACATCTGAAAAGAGTTGATCAAGTGACCAACCCAGGCAAATAGCCAAGCCAAGGCCCAGGTGTGTAAAAGGAAAAAGGTCATCAAGAAGTTTATATATAAAACAACACATTATGTCATTATCTGTAGTAAGCCATGACACCTTAAGACTAAGAGACTTTACGAAAAATTTTAAAATAAGGACTAGAGGGTAAGAAGTCACTGTCTAATCATATTGACCTCGCACCAATGTATGGATCAACGAGAGTACATGCAGGACCAAGATTTTTTATTTCATGAGTGGGTGAATACTTACATTTACGTACTTTTGTGTCTGCGCAACGCCATGCAATCAGGCAATCTTTTTTTTTTCATATATAAATAACAAAATCCAAGCGAAGAATTTGTGTTTGAAGGACAAATTTTGACACGTGGCAGATTATTTGGGTTGAAAAATTTATGGTTTGATTGCAAAAACAAGTAAGGGGGAAATTTTAAAACTTCAAAACAATTAAATACAAGTAGTAGTTATTTCGTGTTGTTTGAATTACAACTCACTGGTATAAACAAATACAAGAATTTGAGTACATGGATTTCACAAAAAGAAAGAAGGGAGGTGGTAAGGGGGAGAGGCGGGGGAATCAATGGAAAGGATAAGAGAGGAGTGGACTCCGCTCCTCTGTAGATGGTGGAGTCTCTGCGTGTATGTATATAGTATATACATTTATCTAAGATTGAGTGGTGGCGGTACATTCGAGAGGAAAGCCCTGAGGAAAGCGTTTGGTGTCGGTGCAGTAATTGTAGATCATATAGTTCTTTTGGACCCATTTCAATCTCTCTTGGCTCGTCGAATCCAGCTCTTGCGAGTACCAGTTGTTGTTGGATGCAGACGAAGAGGCAGAATTGGAGTTGCAAGAAGATGACCCAGAAGACCAAACACAGGCATTGGCATTGAAATTGCGGTAGGAGGCGGTGAAGGGAGCTTGGGTCCAGTCAGTCTTGATGAGGCCACCCCTGGTAGCCCAGTCATCCGCATTCCAGAGACTTGAATAGATCCTCATGGGTTGGCTCTTCGGGAAGGGAACGCCCTTTGACTCTAAGTTCTTGAACTCTCTTATGGGAGTTCCATCCACAGAGAATCTGAAATCCCAAAATAAATTAACATAGATTGTCAGATCAAAATTAAAATTAGAACTTTGGATGTATGAATATAAGTAAATAAGCTTACATGATTGTTTGGGGATTCCAGAGGATGGAGTAGGTGTGGAAGTCGGCAGTTGGGTCGAACCAGAGATAGAACTGCTGCTCTCTGTTGCCTTTGCCTTGACTGAACACGTTTGTGTGAAGAATGTAAGGATCTCCACTCAGGTTCCCCAAGAATTCGAAGTCTATCTCATCCCACGCTGCCCCCTTTGAAGATAACTGCAACACAAAGAATTTCACTTTTGAATCAGAAAGATTGAAACTTTATATGAGAACTTAACAGCTAAACAAAAGGAGAGGAGCAAGTAAATGGGGGAGCTTGCTTACATAATAGGCGGTGACAGTGCCAGCAGAGTTACCAGGAACAAGCTTGAGCTGCATATCAATCTTCCCGAACAGATATTCATTATTGGATTGGAAACCGGAGCCTGAAGTTTTGTCCAGGGACAAAGTGAGAAGCTCCCCACTGTTGAGTATCTTGGCACGACCATCACCCCAAGTAAGGGTGAAGTCCTGGTAGAAATTATTAGCAGAGATGGCCATTAAGGAGGTGCCCAGTAGTAGGACAGACACCAGCACTAGTGAAACAGTGAAGGAAGAAGAAGAAGAAGCAGCCATGGCAATGAGAGATACAAAGAGTGGATGGTGAAGTTAGGATGAAAGCTGTTTGATAAAAGTCTGCAATGAGACTGGGTTGTTGTGATTGCAATGTACAAGTCTATACATTTATATAGCTCCCTGGGAGGTAGAGAGCATGGAGTGAAGGCTGAGTTGTTCACAGTTGAACACAGCCTGGAAAGGAAAAGGAAGCTTCTCCATGAAGCTGATTACTTATTAATTACTCTTCCAAACTGGGTTTGGATAATTAGTATAAAAATCAATGGGGTTTGGTAGAGAGAAGTGGAGAAACCCATAGAAATGGATGAGGGAAAGGAGAGCGAATGAGAGGAACGGAAGCAGGGGAGGTGGCCTGGATTGATGACGTTGGGATTGTGGATTATACACGAAGCGTGAGCTGGCAGTGGTTGGGGTAGTAGGGCTTCTCTTTCTCTCGAACCGAGGACACGTTTATCAGACACGAGGTTCAAAGTTGAAAGGTCCAAACGTGATGTATGTAATAAGATCACAGAGAGAATGGGGCCTACCTTTGGCTGTGTACTGTCCGGAATTGACCTGCCGCCTGCTGCTTTTTGGTTTTGATTTTTGAAAATCTTAATTATTGGTCAATTTCGGTGTAAGCTGATTGGAAAATAAGATTATTTATAGGGTAAACTATAAGGCCTTTTGTTTGACGTATAAAAAAAAAGAGAAATTTGTAAAGTGGGTCTCATATGCTGTCGGTTGAATTGATAAAGAAATATAGAGTATATAACTTTTAATGAAAAAAAAAAAGGAATTAGAATTTTATGAAAAAAAGAGAAAATAGGAGTAAGAGAGAAACATACACAAAATAACATTTTTATAAATAGAATTGAAAAAATTAACTATCACCTTAACATAAGAATTATTACATTAAATAACCTTTATCTTATAAGTTTCTCTTCATGACAAATAAATAATCAAGGATTTGATATTTTGAGAAAAAAATCATCATTCTCTTAAAGTTTTACCTTTTTTTTCTTTCCCTCTTTTCTCCATTAAACAAATTAGACCTAAATAATTTGCCATGCACTAATCCTTCTCTTATTTGATTTTTATTTTTTTAATTCAAAATAAATCATCTTTAATTATTGACATTGCAATAGTGACCTTCTGTGGCTTCTCTTGACAAAAAGAAAAACCAAATGATTGGAGTTATAGTCTAGTATATCTTCTACTAGTGCAATTGTAAGCCAATTTAGATTTTAGATGTGCAAAATGTGACAAGAGAGCAGCATTCTCACTGGTCGCAGTTTCTAGTTGAAACATTCCAATTGAATATGCGAATGCATAATCAATTCTCTTCAATTAATTGGGTGACTAATTAGTAATCCAAGGGCTGGAGGACCTCAGACTGACATCTTAATATATGGGTGTGTATTTCCAAATTCTCTCAGCTGTTGAATCACTAATTGGAGGTCTTTTTTTCGTGTGAAATTAGATTTGTGAAGTGAGAATGATTTGGTCTTTTCTTTCCTACCTTGATCATGTGAGTCTCATGCAGATTATATCATTTTTTACACCGTCATTAATGTGGAGATTTTTTCTATACTGACGTCATGGGAAATCATTCCCCAAATCCCAATTACAAATTTTGGAAGCAATAGCAGATAAGGTGACATCATCAATCATGAACAAACTTAAAAAAAACTAGATCTAAAATCTTCCATCGACCGTATATGAAAGTTGGCCTCCAAGGTAGCAAGTATCTGTGTCTTGGTATCTGCAGTGATACCAATATTAAATATAAATTTTGAATAAGTTTATTCAAAATTTATTGTTAAGCCCATGCTAGTTAATGTATTCCCCATGGAAACAAGCCTTTTGGAAAGTGAAAGTAATAACTCATTAAGTTTATGTTTAGTTGTAAAGGGAATTAAAGAGAAGGGAAGTAAAATTTTCATACTAAAAAAAGAAATGTATGTAATCGTTACCCCATGTGACTTTAACATTAACTTCAAATCATTCCATATTTAGTTATAAAATTTCACTTTATTTTGCATCCAAAACCCTTTGCAATAATATATAAAATATATCATTACTAAATATAGTTAAAAAATTTAAGTAGTTTATAAAATCATATGGGGTAATGATTATAAACATTTTCCTTTTACAACAACAACAACATCCAAAACCTTATCCCAATTGAATGGGTCAACTACATAGAGATTCTAAACAAGGATGAGTGCAAGGATCCATGCGAAAAGATTAATTGGTTATGACTAATTATAATAAGGGCTGGTTGTCAACCTGATGCACCAATACAAATCAGTCATAGGCTTATAACAATAATCTATAACAAGGTACCAGTTGTCTACCTGACGTACCACATAGATCGGTCAACTCAAAACGTCCTACATGCATTATGTCTACCACTAGGACAATCCATCACCCAACCTACTTTAAAACAAAAAAGAATAAAATAACAAATTCTTGACAATCTCGTTATAAACATTTCTTTTTAAAATATAAAAATTTCACACTTCCCTTCCTTTCAAATTCCCATTGCAATTAAACGGAGCCTAAGGAATTTTCATGCAGCAGTTTTGCCACCCCCAATGGTACGAAATTTATAATACATCTGTTGTTTTAATATACCCCATGAACACCATCCAAACTCATCGGGTTCTTTAACCATGGGAGTAGGAAAATTTAATCCATTCATTAATATACTACCCCGGAGCAATAAGAACATACACAAGATCAACTGTATAAATGAAACTTTTGATTTCACAAGTGGTATAGTAATATCGCACCCTATTGTCGGGGTGCAAGGGCTAGGCTACACAATCAGCAAGCGCGGAATTTATGGTGGGATACCTATTTTTGCCACATGGTTAGTTAGTGGGGTTAAAAATTAATGGATAGATTAGTATGGGGACCAACTTTGGGTGTGGTGTGAGATGAATTGGAGGGTACACGTACAACCGGATGGAGATGAATCAAATTCAACAAGTAAGAGGGGAATTTTTAAAATATATTATGAAACTTCAAAACAATTAAATATAAGAATGTAATTATTTCGTGTGGTTCGAATGACAAATCACAAGTATAACAAATAAAAAGAATTTGAGTACATGGATTTCACAGAAAGTGGAGTCTATGCGTGTATGTATACATCTGTTTAAGATTGAGTGGTGGCGGTGCATTCGGGAGGAAAGCCCTGAGGGAAGCGTTTGGTGTCGGTGCAGTAGTTGTAGATCATATAGTTCTTCTGGACCCATTTCAATCTCTCTTGGCTCGTTGAATCCAGCTCTTGCGAGTACCAGTTGTTGTTGGATGCAGTGGAGGGAGAATTGGAGTTGCAAGAAGATGACCCAGAAGACCAAACACAGGCATTGGCATTGAAATTGCGGTAGGAGGCAGTGAAGGGAGCTTGGGTCCAGTCGGTCTTGATGAGGCCACCCCTGGTTGCCCAGTCATCCGCATTCCAGAGACTTGAATAGATCCTCATGGGTTGGCTCTTTGGGAAAGCAACGCCCTTTGACTCTAAGTTCTTGAACTCTCTTATGGGAGTTCCATCCACAGAGAATCTGAAAGCCCCAAACAAATTAACATACCAATTGTCAGATCAAAATTAATAGAAATAAATTAAAATTAGAACTTTGGATGAATGGACATGATTAAATAAGCTTACATGATTCTTTGGGGATTCCAGAGGATGGAGTAGGTGTGGAAGTTGGCAGTTGGGTCGAACCAGAGATAGAACTGCTGCTCTCTGTTGCCTTTGCCTTGACTGAACACGTTTGTGTGAAGAATGTAAGGATCCCCACTGAGGTTCCCCAAGAATTCAAAGTCGATCTCATCCCACGTTGCCCCCTTTGAAGATAACTGCAACACAAAGAATTTCACTTCTGAATCAGAAACATGGAGACTTTATATGAGAACATAACAGCCAAACAAAAGGGGAGGTGTGAGTAAATGAGGGAGCTTGCTTACATAATAGGCGGTGACAGTGCCAGCGGAGTTGCCAGGAACGAGCTTGAGCTGCATATCAATCTTCCCAAACAAATATTCGTTATTGGATTGGAAACCAGAGCCTGAAGTTTTGTCAAGAGACAGAGTAAGAAGCTCCCCATTATTGAGTATCTTGGCACGACCATCCCCCCAAGTGAGGGTGAAATCTTGGTAGAAATTATTAGCAGAGACAGCCATTAAGGAGGTGCCCAGTAAGATAAACACCAACACTAGTGAAGCAGTGAAGGAAGATGAAAAAATGGAAGAAGAAGTAGCCATGACCATGAGAGACACAAAGAATGGATGCTGAAGTATGTAGGAAAGTTGTTTGATATATGTCCGCAGTGAGACTGGGTTGTTGTGGTCGCAGTGTACCACTCTATACATATATATATATATATATATATACACGATGGGTAGGGAAGCAGACGAGATAATTGAACAGATGAAGCAAAGAAAGGCACTGGAAACTTCAGGGGTGGCTCGCAAGTTGAGAGCATGGAGTGAATTTTGAGCCGTTCACAGCCTGGAAGGGAAAGGAAGGTTCCCACTTCTCAGATAATCTGATAACTCTTCCCAACTGGGTTTGGATAATTACTATAAAATGGGGTTTGGTAGAGAAGTGGAGAAATCTCAAAGATTTGAGCCAGTGAGGGACGGAAGCAGGGGAGGTGGGCATGGTGACGTCGGAGTATAGAGTATACACGGAGGGAAGGGCGTGAGCTGTGAGCTGGCAGTGGTTAGTTAGTAGCTAGTGGGTACTCTTTCTCTGGAATCGAGGACACGTTTTCAAATTCTGACACGAGATTTAAAGTTAATAGGTCTAACAGAGAATGGGGTCTACCTTTGGCTGTATTCTGTTATCATGGGTTGAGGGTTTGACCTGCCGCCAATGGGATTTTTTGGTCCAGATGAGGCTTCGGACACTTATCCTACAAAATCTTAAAAATTAGTTAATTTTGATCTAATCTGATTGGATCAATGGGAGAGTCCAAAGCCTTTATTTATTTATTTATTTATTTATGAAAATGGGTTTTTTGAGTAAGCAGCACATGGAGAGCTAAACAATAGATATGGCAAAACAGAATGATCTATAGAAGGTCACGAGGTCATTTTATGTAAAGGAAAGAGAGATAGACATAAAAGTGTAAATATATTTATTCATAGATTTTTCCTTTATTTATTTAGGTTCTTTTGTGTATAATTCATATATATATTTTTTTATGGAAGATGGTCCCTCGAAAGGCAGCATGGCCCCTACATCAACACATGTGCCATCTTTAATGATGGTGAGATGATCATTTTGTTTCTCACTACATCTTGACGCAAGGGTTATACTATCTTTTAAGTTTTTTTTTTCTCCATTATTTATTCATCTAATAGTTTTGTTTGTAGGTATTTGGTATATTTTCTTGTCCTTATTTTTGTTTCACATA
>NC_056561.1:32186724-32205785 GCF_013358625.1 Macadamia integrifolia | reverse complement strand
TCCTCGTCTTGCAACTCATCGATTTCTCCCCCTGCATCTGCCAACAACTGGTTCTCACCAGTGCTGAACTATATAAGATTGAAATGGGTCCAGAAGAACTATATGATCTACAACTACTGCACCGACATCAAACGCTTTCCTCAGGGCCTTCCTCCCGAATGTAATTCCACCACTCACTCTTAGATAAATATGCATATACACACAGACTCCACAATCGAAATCAAGGGACTTCACAGGAATTGAGTCGCTCCTCTGTTATTCATTCTGTGAAATCCATGAACTCAATATTCTTTTATTTGTTAAACTTAAATGTAATGCAATTTACAAATATGAAAATGAAATGCTTTCTTTTTCAAGCATGGTGGGAATGAGAATCAAGATCTCACATATTGCATCTTATTTCTTGGAATGTAATTTCCTTTTTGTGCCTGGGGAGTGCAATTCATTACCATATTCCTTAGTTTGGTAGACCCTATACTTAATTTACGAGCATGATGGTTTGATCAAATTCCACTCCATAGTTGACAAAACCTTATAATTCTCCAGCTCTGGGCTCCACATCAAGATCATTCGGCAAAGAATGTAACATGGGTCATGCTCAAACTTGATCTAAAAAAAGGCTTATAAAGATTTACAAAACGGACTTGGGATATACCAACCAAGTTATTAAACAAAAGTCAATTAACAAAAGAAGGGGTGTAACCTTCCAAAAAGTGAGCAACTGTTCTTGACACCAGAAGAGACAAAACAGTCCGCTACTCCATTGCAAAACTCTAAAGAGTCCAATGTAGCCAAGTAAATGAGTGCAACATCTACTAATAGCGCTTAGGCCTTAGAGGGACTATTTCATCTTTGATATTGATTTGTAAATACACGGTTTATATTATAGGAGATGTTCATTATCTCAAGACTCAAGAAGAGTTACTAGTGGCACGACTCAGCCCCTCCACATCTTTTTCTTACGATTATGATTTTGTGATTGCAGTGGATGCATCTTCAAAACTCTCCAACACTGTTGTGGTGCAAGGATCCCATCAGCATCATAGGAGGTGTCTACAATAAAAAGTAGTTACTGGTGGCATGACTTGGCCCCACGTCTTTCCTTATGATCTTGACTTTGTGATTGCAGTGGGTGTATCTTCAAAATCATGATCCGACTATAAAACTCTCCTAAATGACAAATAAGTCCATCTCTTTATATTCCAAGTTTATCTTTACCACAATAGATCTGACATTGGATCTTCTCTAAGAGTTCGAAACTCAATTATCTCTGAGCAAGTAGGGTATTCTACACCCTCTGAGATAGATTATTATTATATATTTTTCTTAAAATGATATAATAATCCATATGAAGAGGCAGTGTATGCCTTAGGCTGAGAGAGCCTTTTCTCCTCAGAATATTAGGTTGAGGCGTTAAACCTAACTTAACCTGCCTAGAATTGCATCTATACCTAAACAATGATTAAGCTCATTGGGCCTAACAAATGCATTGATTTTTATTTTTATTTTTTTGAATAATTGGAAGGATATAAGGTTAAGTCAGGTCCAACACCCAAACCTAATATTCTGAAATCAGAAAGCGGTTGTGGGGGTTTGGTAAGAAGTGGAGAAACCCATAGAACTTAACCAACAGAGGACAGGGGAGGCCTGAGCTGCCAGTGGTTGTTAGTGGCTTCTCTTTCTCTCACACTAACACATTGGATCTTCTTGCTTGGGCTCCTGGGGAAGACCATTGCTATTTCTTTGTTAATAGTATGCTTATTGAAGCTAATGCAAACCCGTGACCACTAGGTTGCGATAGAGCAACTGTACTACTGTAGGAAAGGGGAGACTTTACCCATGCACATAAGAGGGGTAGGGGGAATGATAGGGAGAAGGGAAGCACATTAAATATACATTCACATACTCATGTGACAGAAGTCAATCCATTAACATGTTGACGCCTACTCTTCAAGCATAAACTGTTATGTTAGTGCGATTAAGCACTTGCTCACCTTCTTCTTCTCACCCATAAAAAAAGCCCAATTATAATATGTCAAGCACACTGGGCTAACAAATTAAGGAGCCATGGTTGCATAAGTGACAATTTAAGTATTAAATAAGGGGAAAAATGGCATACCTGATGCACGAGGCTTCCGCATGTACGAGGTCTATGGGAAGAAAACTACGTAGTCTTACCCCGAGAATGTTAAGAGACTGTTTCGATTACTTGACCACAAAATTGGCACTCTTCTTTAAAAGATGATTATTTTAAACAAACTCAAAGATGTTTTCTTGAAGCAGGTTCAAACCTATTTAGAGCCCATTGATAACAGATCTATGAATGCGGAAATTCAAAGTAAATATGGTTAGTAGGCTTTGTATAGGTACTTGGTCTAATATCAAGATGTAAATTTAAGTTGTTCTAGTTTTTGATATTTTTCTTGTATCATCAAAAAATTAATAAAAAAAGATAAACTTTATCTTGGATTGAATTTAATCTCCGAAACCAAACTCAAAAGGATCAAGGGGGAAACGAAGCAACAAAAGGAAAAAAAAATGTTAAAAGAAAAAGACAAAATGTTTATTGCTGGTTGAGGAAATAAGGTTGATAATTGTTTGTGGTCCATTTGTTCATATTGAAATAGTCTCTCAATATTTTTGGGGGTAAGATTGTGTAGTTTTTGGCCTCGACCTCGCACATGTGAGAGTAGTCAATGCCGATCGAGAAATACCCACTAGAGTCTATTAGTCTATTAGACTTTGAGGTGTAGAGCATCATTCTAAATGTTTATTGCTGGTTGAGGAAATAAGGTTGATAATTCTTTGTGGTCCATTTGTTCATATTGAAATAGTCTCTCAATATTTTTGGGGTAAGATTGTGTAGTTTTTGGCCTCGACCTCGCACATGTGAGAGTAGTCAATGCCGATCGAGAAATACCCACTAGAGTCTATTAGTCTATTAGACTTTGAGGTGTAGAGCATCATTCTAAATGTTTATTGCTGGTTGAGGAAATAAGGTTGATAATTCTTTGTGGTCCATTTGTTCATATTGAAATAGTCTCTCAATATTTTTGGGGTAAGATTGTGTAGTTTTTGGCCTCGACCTCGCACATGTGAGAGTAGTCAATGCCGATCGAGAAATACCCACTAGAGTCTATTAGTCTATTAGACTTTGAGGTGTAGAGCATCATTCTAAATGTTTATTGCTGGTTGAGGAAATAAGGTTGATAATTCTTTGTGGTCCATTTGTTCATATTGAAATAGTCTCTCAATATTTTTGGGGTAAGATTGTGTAGTTTTTGGCCTCAACCTCGCACATGTGAGAGTAATCGATGCCGATCAAGAAATACCCACTAGAGTCTATTAGTCTATTAGACTTTGAGGTGTAGAGCATCATTCTATTATGAAAATCTTTTAATCCAAGACCCCTTCCATCTTTAGGTGGCAGCTCCTTCAAGAACCTAACTCTTTATAGGCTCACCTGATCAAGAGTATTTATTATCCCCACAGGGAGTTTCTCCAAGCTGCTAGTGCTTCTGAACCTTCTTGGGCATGGCGAAGTATAATCAAAGGTGGGGACCTATTACAGAAAAGTCTTTTGTTGGTGATAGAGTATGGACACTCTAAAATGACCCCTTGAGTCCCTTTATTGGAAGACATTCTGATTTAGTCCCCTAAACCAAATGGAAACTTGGATATGTGGGTATCAGATCTTATCTCTTCCCCGGGGCAATGGAATGTTGCTATATTAATAGAAGTGTTCATGAGGTATTAAATCTCTTATATTCAGTCTACAGTAACAAGGAGTCTCGTGCACTGGGTTGTTCTTTATTTAGCTAACCTGTCCCTCTCGCCACTCGCTCCCAACTACTCAAAGACTTTCATGGAGAGGCTGTTTCCCAAAAGAACCCTACTCAGAGTCGTCCCCTTAGATATAACAAGAGGCCCATAATTTGTCTTTGAAAATTATTTTATTATCCAAAAGAATAATACAAGTAAAAATAGATACTATGGTCAACGTTATCTTTAAATAAAAAAATTAACAAAGCTTCCCATGGGAAATGTAGAGGATAAATGGACTTGTCTAAGTTCAAACTGAGTGATCATCAGCTCTAAAGGACCAGAACAACTTAATGCGGTCGACTACTCAGATCCTTGCGGTAATATTTCCAATAACACCTCACCATGGCTCTGGAGAAGTATCTTTGAAGAGCTGTAAATTCTTAACCAACTGATGAAGCATGAGCTAGAAGCAAGCAATTCAGATTCATTCACGGATTAGTTCTTGAATCGATTGAGGGATTCGCAAATCACTATAGCTTTTACTTTGAAGTTTTAAAACCTTTTCATGTAATACAATGAGAAGAAAAGGGTAGGGAAAGCATGGTTTGAGGAATTGGAATCCAGGCTACACACAATTCAAATCAGAATCTATCCCAATTCTTGCTTTCCATAGGCAAGGAGAATGCAAATTGCACTGGGAGCTGTAGAGGGCCTGGTCGTTTTTCTCCATGAAGCAGAGCCTCCTGTAATATATCTTGTTGGACTCTGTAAGTCACTATTCATTATCTCTCACTAATCTTAATCTGTCTTTTGAGTTTCAAATCAAAACTCTTCTCTGGAGAGAAGAATATAGATTTTGAATGTTTTTATTGCTTACACGGATCCATCCTTCACTGATTCAATAGCATATTGAACAAAGGCTAGACTGGGTTTGCTACTCGTATCCTTTTGTCAATACGGGGACTGTGTATATTAAAGTCCCAAAGACAAAGGAAACAAGTAGAGTGGTCAATGCATATGCATATGCTCTCCATGGGTGACTGCTGTTTCTCATAGCATAGAATTCGGCCATGAAAGTAGAAACCGTACTCAGACACCCTAAGAACCCAAACTGAATTCCGTTCGCGATAGTATCACACCTCTTGGTATTCACCTGCAGCAAATTTTCTTTGGTCAAAAAAAATAAAAAAATAAAATAAAAGAGGGGGAAAGAGGCATAACAGTACCACTAGCTTTCTTGTCAAATAAAATCTAGTGGTATCTAATCTAGGGCTTAAGTCATAAACATCTGAAAAAAGGGTATATAAGTTATGTGTTAAGATCATTAAGTTATAGTTATGAGGGAACGAGATACATGCCTAAACCATGTTGTTGGTGGTCTTCTACTTGGCCATGAATTAATCCCTTAGAATTCCAAATTAATATGAGTTGTCAACTAACCATCAAACCAACAAAAGGTTTCAAAAACAAGGGCATGCAGGTGAAAAACTCAGCATGAGTATGTTGAGCAACAACAACAAACTCAGCCTTATCCCAACTTAATGGGGTTGGCCATAAGGATCCATGCAAGCTTGACTATGTTGAGCACATTCAACAAATAAGGGCGTATCCAGTTCACAAGGCTCCCGCTACTGCAAGGTCTAAGGGGGAGCATATCTACGCAGCCTTACCTCCTCTTTTTTTTTTTTTGTGGAGAGGCTGTTTCTTTGTCTGAGCCGACGACCACAAGGTTGCAGTAGAGCAGCCTTACTATTGAGCACATTCAATAAAAGAAGCAAAATTTTGGGAGGTTTTTGATGTTTGTATGTATTCTGAGTTGACTGTTATGCTTATAGAGGTTAAATGAGCCTACCAAATCTGATTCACATGAGAATATAAGGGTTTGTGGGCATGTGGGTATGTATGTAAAAATGTTTGCATGAATAAAATACAGGCAAATGTGTATATGAAACCTTACTGCATCCATCACCGTCGAAAGTGCGGCCATGACACAAGCTGCGACAACATTGGCAATGAGAGTCCCAAAAGGCATCCAAGTCAGAAAACCCTTTTTACCAAGCCCTCTTCCATTCAACCGCGCTAAGTACCATCTCAACCACACACCTGGGGGTGCAACCATGCAGGCAAACCACAGCTGAGCACTACTGCTACCATCATCAAATTGTCTCCTCAATAATGAACCACTAACACCCCACAACAAGCTCAGCATCAAAACCAAAACCACAAGAACTGCTAAGTGCTTCTTGAAGCTGTTCACCCTCCACTTGCTTGATTTTGGCTTGCCATTTCCCAAACTGCTGCTGAGCTTCCCTAACAGCAATCTGAAAACCTTTGCTGTTTCAACACCCAAGGTGATTAATCCAGCTACAAGGACTGTGCCTACAACCACCCACAAAGAAAAGGTACCATAATGAGATGACTGAGTACAAGCAGATTAATCTGATGGAGAAATTCCAGTATTAGGTCTGTACAAAGTTTGTACATATTCTCATCAATCTAGAGCATAATAGCAAATTATAAGTGTAAAAAAAATGCAGAACAGGATGCAGTATAACCAGCCAGTAAAAGATTAAAAAAAAAAATAGTACTTCTACTATGCAATCCTGAAATGCAAAATTTACCTATGAAAAAACCAATAACAGCAAGAACCCAATGTCCTTTAACACAAAGTTGAAGCATTTTCTGATTCCAACCACTGAATGTGGTTAAGCTTCCCAAGTATCCAGTTGTCAATGCAATAGCTAAAATATCAGACACCTGAGATATGTCCCCTTTGAACACAACGCCAAGCCATCCCATCAAGAAAGAACCTACCTAAAAGAAATTAGATCACAATCTGCAAAAGTAAATTTGAATAATAAATCAAACATTCAGTGTTCAGCCTCAAACCAACTTCTTAGGCAGCTTGAACCCCTGACCCTAATTTGCTTTCTTTGATTCAGTATGAGAAGAACTGAAGAACAGTGCCATTTTCCCCAGAATCACTTGGATACAATCAGTTTGGTCTGTTTTTTGTGGCGTGGGGAGGGCAAGGGGTGCAGGGTGTGCGTGTGGTGTGTGTATGTGTGTGTGTGTGTGTGTGTGTGTGTGTGAGAGAGAGAGAGAGAGAGAGAGAGAGAGAGAGAGAGAGAGAGACCATATTAGAGGGAAGATCTTGGTAGAGAACAGATTGATCACTTGTTAGATCAACAGTTTCAGGGCCAAACAGCTCTCGTAGTAAATACCTTGTCAGCACCTATAGAAAAGGTCATATTACAACAAATAGTAACAAAAAAAAAGAAGAAAAATGAAATACTAATTGATATTGAACAAGTGCCCAAAAAACAGTGGGGGTGATCTAATTTGAAGCATCACCTTTGATTAAACACATATTGAGAAAAGAAATGTTATAAGGTCAAACACAACAACCTCCAATTATTATTACAATTATCATCATCATCATCATCATATAAATTGTCTACTTTGTTGTTTCTTCTACAGTGGCTGCGTTTGTTGTCATTATCATTGTCAGTATCCCATACTAAAATAAAACCAACAAAAACAACAGGTCATTTCTGTCTATGTTGATTATATTACTGGCTCCACATGTTAAGTATATATATTACATTTCAACAACAGAAAAATCATTTTGTATTCTAGAGAATTTCATTCAAGGTTCAATAGATTTCTCACAGAAAACACCAACCCTTATATATGTCCAGGAAAAATCCACATATTAAGTGTATCATGATCATATTATGCAAAAAGCATCTCAAGAAAAACATCATACTATACAGTACACATCAAAAATATTTATATTAATAGAAATTGATTACAGCCAACGTTACAACATTGCTAGCAAAATTAAGCAGTTTGATAATTATGAATGTTGGTAAACTTGCAAAACACATTGACTGCTACAAAATTTGCACAGTTGGATGGGCCCAAAAGAATTACAATCGATAACCAAAGGTGCGGATATCATTCAAAAAATTAGTAAACAATGATGTCTCACATTTAACAGCAAATTAATCAAGTAATTTAAAGATCTTTAACCTAAATATGGATGAAATGATTTAAGAAACTTGAGTTTATAGCCTTATGCATCTTCTTGGAAAGAATTTCATGGTTTTAGAATATACAAGAAACACTGATTGTCACCCATTAATGGCAGGATTACTAGGTGGAAGCAACACTTTTCAAAAGAGTACCTTAGAGCCACACACACACACATATATCTTTATCTATTTATATATATATATATATATATATACACCTAATAATTATTAGATACTTGTAACATAAACAAGTAGCTATTCATCAGCCTCTAGTCTAGGCTCTCTACCCTAAAATGTAGATTGATTAAACAATATATATGGTAGAAAGTGGTCATCAAAATAGAAGTTCATGTTTCAAAGAGACTAGCACGGTGCTGTTTCCAGTGGACCAAGGCTATACCACTCTGATTTCTGTCCTTTTCAGATCCAGTTTCATGGAGAGGTGAAAAAATAAAATGTCAATAATGTGAGTGATACTTCATGAAAAGCATTGGATGTAAGCAAGCAGGTCGATGTGATATTATTGCAGGGTGATGAGTTCTCCTATAATCTTTTGAAGAAGGGCAGCAGAAACGAATCGAGAGAGGGATGGGAGTCAAGTGCTTGATATAGGTTGGGCAACAGGGTTAGGCATTCACATAATTTTGAAGTGGCAGGTGGCAATGGTGTGTCCTATATCTTTGAGCAGCAAAAGTAGAATTGGTGTGGTAGTCATTTATAGGATCTCGTAAGGCATCCTTTAACCTTTTGCATATACGCCACAACTTGGTAAGATTCAATGTTGTAGGAAATGATTTCTCTTGGTGTGTTTTGTGGTTGTGGCATAGACAGTATTAGAGGAACTACCTTTTTAACTTGATCACTTTGATCTAACAAGCACAAAATGTGGCATTCAAGGAAAGTGACTAGTAGAATATGTTAAAAGAAAATTTACAGCACATCTGGAAGCAGAGAAATGTTTTATTAGAATCCAAAAGAGAACAAAACAAGCATATCGCATGCTTCTTAAATGAAACCAAATAAACTCCCATAAGCAAAAGGTGAGCATCTTACCCCAAGAATTCCGAAAACAGCTAAATGAATAAGGTATGAAACATATTCAAACCACAAAGGCAATAACATCTTGTTATCCTGGAAGACAAGAAAAAAAAGAGTGTTATATACATAATAATCCTGCAAATATCTTAAGAACTATCTGTTTTTAATAGCCTTTGGTATGTAAGCATAAATATTTTGATTTCAAAGTATTTCAAGGGAAAAGATTCAAAAGAATGTAAGCTTTTCTCCTCTGATAAATTCTTTTAGGTAGGATATGAAGTAATTTGTCCATTGACTTATTTTAAGTTTTTGAAATTTCTTTGAGAAGGAAGTCTGGATGGCAATAATATTAATGGATCTTCGCAGGGCTATAAATCAACTTAGACATGGTGACAATTGGTGCCTTAGTCTAGTCTCAACTTTGAATTTTTTGACCCTTGATTTTCCTTTTCTTGGGCTCTAGCCACTAATTGCAGACAAGTCAACAAGAATTTTGTATAACATAAAATCCCATGCTCTCCCAATCTAGTGAGTCTCCATGAGACAAAATGATGGGTCATATCTTTCATTTCCCACTTTAAATCATTGAACTAGGCAACAGCTAATTATTGTATGAAATTCATCTACAGTTGGTGAAATTTATAGTCTGTTATAACAATTTCTCATATAGAATGGGTCATATCTTTCACTTCCCACTTTACATCTTTGAACTAGACAACAGCTAATTGTCTGAAATTCATCTACACTAGATGATGAAATTTATAGTCTGTTATAACAATTTCTCATATAGAATTTTATGTCTATAAGCCTTATTATGGTTAAAATTCAGCACAAATTCTGTTTGGCAGAATTTGTGATCTAATGCCTAGTAACTACCAAGATATCAATCCAAAATTGAAAGCTTCAAAAAAAGATTGGAGGGAAGACTAGAAAAGGAAAAAGTTAAAAACTCCATCAGCTCTTCGCAAAAGTTCTTGACTCAGAGAATGGTGTGTAGGGTGGGTATGGCATGTAAGAGATTGAGTTGATTAGGAACTGACCTGAACAAGTTGACTCATTGATTTACTTTGATCTTTATCACTTGAGTACAGAATTGCATCCGTGGAAAGTGGAGATACAATCTCCAAAGGAAGTGGGGATACAGATGATACTGCATTAGATGTGGCATCATAAGGAAAATCATTCTCAATCTGTATCGGCAGATCATCCACTTCATAACCACTTTCACTGCATCTGTTGCTGTAAATCGCTCGGTCACCAATATCTCCCGCTTGTGACACAGATGCATTTTCAATTTCATCAAATGTTTGTTGAGGTGTTACACCATGTGTCAAACTGAGAGAATGACTCCTCCAAGAACCTTTACTGCTCATCCGACCAAATGACCTTGACAGATCTGGTCCAATGCCAACAATCCTATCACTGTAGTGGCTACCCAGAGAAGAGCTGCTATGAGTTACATGATTCTGGCGAGTTTTCGTGGAGCTGTCATCATCAGGACCACCAGGCTTCATTCTTCTTTGTCTATCTATAACTACAAGGAACAATTACAATTGAAAACAATCAGTTAGCCTCAACAAACAATAAAGAAGCTGAACCCATCTAATCTGATCAGACAATTATAAAGTTGTTCATTGTTTATGGAGAGAGCGGACTCTGGCGGAATGATAAGGTTGCTGGTTTCAAGTAAAAAACAGCCTCTCCACAAAACGGGGTAGGCTACGTATATAATGACCCTCACCAGAACCTGCCTTGTGCGCAATCATGACAGGACTCGTGGAAGAAGTCCCAGCTAACTCCGTGCCAGCAGCGGCGGTAAGACGGGGGCAAGTTTTCTTCGGAATGACTGGGCGTAAAGGGCGCGTAGGCTGTGAATCGGGTTGAAAGTCAAAGTCGCCAAAAACTGGCGGAAATTGTGAACAGCCTTTTATTTTCTAAAACAACGAAAGAGACAAGAACAAGGATAACCTGTCCCTGCTTTTCTGTTTTCTTGTGTTGAATAAACTAATCTTCTGTTGTCAAGATACCATTGTACATGCATAGAGAAATGGGCAAACAGGCTGTGCATGGAAACATCAACAATTGAAAATAGAACATGCCTTAAAGAAATTAAAAAAATCAAACACGAAAGAATCATGTGGTTCACTGGTTGTGGTCGATATTGGTTAATAACATCTTATTATCTTACAAAGTCAAACTGAATAGGCCAAGCAAAACAACAGAAACTCAGAAAGGGTCACCTCTTCAACAGTCCCTGAGAATATGAAAAACGAAAAAGTAATGTCTTAATCAGATAAAAAAAAAAAAAAAAAAAGGTGGGTTTTAAAAAAAAAAAAAAAAAATTGATGATAAGGAATTGAAGATAAAAGATTGTATATAAAATTCACATACGAGGTTTTAAACTTACCCCGATTAGGACTTTATTTTTTTTTTAATTATGAATGCATAAATGTGAATGTAAAAGAGAGAGAGAGAGAGAGAGTACCGGGTTGAGCAGAGTCGAAGCAGGGCGAAAGGAAAACAACCCCAACAGAACAAAGCAAGCCCAGCGTTTAGCAGCCGCGAGAGGAGGAGACGTAAGCGAACGAGGCCATCGTACTTCCCGCTGCTAATAGAGAGAGTGGGTTGGTAGAATACGGGCGACAATGTTGACCGGCGATGGTTTCGTAGAACGTGCTACGATTCGGATGGGGAGAGGGGCTGAGAAGGGTTGGCTTTAATTTTAATATATCTGGAAGACAATTAAAAACCTTAAAAATAGAGGGTTGAGACTCCATAGAAGAACATAGGCTTAGAACAACGGACCACACAATTACCTCTTCTTCTTCTTCTCTTCTTCTTCTTCTTCTTCTTCTCTCTTTGCCCTCTCAGTCGCTTCAAAGCTTGGCTACAAAGGAAACGATGACCTGAATATGGCGACGTTCACGGAAAAATTAGCCTCTGTGGACTAGAAACCAGCCTGGAAGTTCGGTGGTCAAAGATGCAGTGCGTAGGGAAGAGGAATTCTTGGAAAAGTAAGCTCCCAGCTGTAGATGGCGTATGGAAAAACGAAGGGGATGGAGACAACTGGTGGATGACGAAAAAAGATGAACGCAAGTGACCGTTGTGGGGTGGGGGGCTTGGGTTTCTTGGGAAAAGAGCAAGCTCCACCTGTTGGTGGGGCAAGGAGAATCAAATGGGCAGAGAGTGAGAGACACAGGTCACAGGTGGGCCATTATAAAAAGCAGAGAAGGAGCGAAGGCGTGAGTCAGCAAGTGACCATTGGACGTTATGAAAAGTTACCAAGTCAACGAGACTGGGATGATGCATGTGATGACTTTAACTCTTAAGTCGTTGGAACAGATGGAGACTCATGCAAAAAAAAAAGTAAATGCCAAAAATATATTCTAACCAACGGTGGCCAAACATCATATTTTTTTTATATATATTTTTTCTTTTTTCCAGATTTTGTGCTGCCTGTCTATTGGGGAATTTGGGGTTTTAGACTCAAGTGTGTACGGGGGTTTCAAGAACAGAGGATGAAGAAGACAGAGAACGTTTCTAGGAATTTTAGGGCTCCAACTGACTGATCATATGCGTATATATTTTCAACTTTACTATTTACTCTTTTATAGAGATAGAATCCAAAGATCCGTTGAACAATGGATCTTTTTCGATCAGTGGAATCGCCCTGCCATTACTCCTGAAATTACTCTTTCCATAACGGAGTGACCGTTACTGTGGTTCATTGATGAGGCCGGATGGTCATCTCACCAACATCTCCCACTTGGCCATTCTGACCGAATTCACATTTTCCTTTCCCATTTCCAAGAACTACCTTAATGAAAATTCCATTTAGAGTTCTAATTTCCAAGAACATCTATTACGACATTTCCATTTTCATTTTCGTTCCGATATCCAGGAACAATAAAAACATTGTCATGATGAGAAACATTCAGTTCCTATTCCAGACTTAGACTGTTCTAAGTCCCATTAAATTTACATGCTTAATGTAAGCTTTCGCACGAACTCCCTTTGTGAGGGGATCGGCTATCATATCACTCGTAGGTATATAGGTTACTTTAATTTCACCTTTTTCTATTATATCTCGAATATAGTGGTACTATATTTCTACATGTGTTCCCCTTGAGCTATTTGCACCACTGTGTATCAAGCTTATTGCTGCTTGATTATTAGAGAATATTTCCACTGGTCCATCTACAAGATCCAGCCCAAACTCATTTAAAAACCATCTTATCCAGACTGCATGAGTACTTGTCATACTACAAGCAACATACTCAACTTCTTGTGTGTGCCTAGCAACACACCCTTGTTTCTTGCTACCCCAAGAAACTGCTGCTCCTCCATATATGAGCACATGACCAGAGGTGGACTTACAATCATCTCTGTCACCTCCAAAGTTAGCATCGAAATATCCAATAACCTCAAGCTTTTCTGCTTGAAAACACAATTTCAAGTGTTTAGTTCCTTTAATATATTTCATAATCCTTTTCACAGCTTCCCAATGGGTAGAACCAGGATTACTTTGGTATCTACTTACCAAACTGACTGGACAGGCCAAATCCGATTGTGTACACAACATTGCGTATATCAAACTACCTTCTGCCTGAGCATAGGTACATCAACTTTTCCTGTCCTTCTTGAGGACATTGACTTTTTGATAAAGTCTTTCTCAATACTATTGGAGTTGAAGAGGGATTGCAATTCTACATCCTAAATCTTTTCAACACAGAGTTCAAGTATTTTTCCTAACTCAAACACAATCTACGTTGTATTCGATCTCTAATGATTTGAATTCCTAGAATATAGGATGCTTCCCCCATATCCTTCATTTCAAATCTGTAACTAAGTTCATACTTGGTTCTGTTTAGCATATTTAAGTCATTTCCAGTCAACAGTATGTCATCAACATATAAGGAAAGAATAATAAAACTACTCCCACTCTTCAAAATATATACACAGTTGTCCAATTGGTTTGCCACGAATCCTAACTTAAGGATCGTTTTGTGGAATACTAGGTACCACTGACGTGAGGATTGTTTTAGTCCGTACAGAGACTTTTTAAGTCTACATACTTTATCTTCTTGTCCCACAACCTGAAAACCTTCAGGTTGTCGCATATATATAATTTCTTCCAACTCGCCATTAAGAAAGGCGGTTTTCACATCCATCTGGAATAATTCTAAGTTTAAATATGCAACAAGTGCCAATATCAGTCTAATAGAGGCAAATTTTGCTACTGGTGAATATGTTTCCTGGTAGTCTATTCCTCCTTTTTGTGTATATCCTTTCGCTATTAACCGGGCCTTAAATTTATCAACAGACCCATTCACTTTATACTTGTTCTTAAGTACCCATTTGCAACCTACAACATTTCTACCCTTTGGTAGGTCACAAAGTTCCCATACTTGATTCTTTGTGATAGAATCAATTTCCTCCTGCATGGCATTCCACCATTCATCTGATTCTCGCTATTTCATCGCTTCACTGTAGGTTACGGGATCAACTACTTCTTCCACATATGTGTCAACTGTATGACAAGATGGCTCACATAGATAAAGGTAGTAGTCATCTAAATAAGTTGGGGGTGCTCTAGTTCTTTTACTCCCACTTACCCTAGGTTCTGGGTCTTATCTCTGGTGATCATCTTGATCTTCAGGAACTTGGATTCCTTGATAAAAAATTCCTAGTTCCTCTTGAGGGTCAAAATCATAGTCATCGTCAATGACATGCAGGGGTTCTACATCTTCCTGTTGCTGTTCCTCTTCTAGTTTCTTTAGAAATTCTGCATTACTACTCTCAATTACCCCTTTTTCAGGGTGATAGAACCTATATCCCTTTGATCCTTCAGGATATCCTATGAACTTGCATTTGATCGTTCTAGAATCTAACTTGTTCCTATATGACTCAGGTATTAGTACATAGGCTACTGATCCCCACTTTCTTAGATTTTCTAAGTTTGGTTTCCTACCTGTCCACATTTCATAGGGAGTAGTCTCAACAGATTTGTAGGAATTCTGTTCATGATATAATTTGCCGTGAGAATGGCCTCTCCCCAGAATTCCTTAGAGAGAGAAGAATGTGATAACATACAACGCACTACATTAAGTAGTGTTCTATTTCGTCTTTCAGCCACACCGTTTTGTTATGGTGTGAAAGACATTGTCTTTTGTTTAATGATTTCATGTTCCTCACAAAAATTTTTAAACTCTTTGGAGTTATACTCTCCACCACGATCGGTTCTTAGAACCTTAATATTTCTTTCCAACTGATTTTGTACTTCAGTTCTATAGCGTCTGAAACATTTAAATGCTTCAGGTTTCCTACTAAGCAAGTAAATATATCTATACTTGGATAGATCATCTGTGAATGTGATAAAATAAGTTTTACCACTATGGGTACTCAAATTGAGTGGTCCACAGATGTCAGAGTGTACCACTTCAAGAAGTTCATTTGCTCTCACTCCCACTAGAAAGGGTTTCCTAGTCATTTTACTAGAGAGATAATGTTCGCATCCATCATATTCTACTTTAGACAACTTAAGAACTAAACCCAATTTTATTATTTGTAGCATTTTCTTAATTCCAGGGTGTCCTAGTCTCATATGCCACATATACGAATCAACAAGATTTGCACATTCAATATAAACTAATGATCTAGATGCATTTTCATTAATAATATTAGAGGTTACATTTTCAACAGTAGAAAGTAAGAACAAGTCCTGCTCAGGGACAAATCGTCCTGAAGCAAAAGATCGACCATGATTTCCAATGGTGACCTCAGAGCTAGTGAAGCGCTTCAAGGCCCTTCTTAACAAGAGCTGGTACATAAATCAAATTTTGACGCATGTCGGGGGCATAAATTACATCCTTCAGACGAAAATTAGCCTTCCCGAGGTCAAGCACATAGTCTGCAACACCTCGAACTTCAATATACGAGTTGTTGCCTGATGAGCACATTTATGTGTGAAATCTAAGGTAGTAAAGCATGCATTTTATATATTTAGAATGGAGCTACCTTGGGTTTTACTCTATTTTTGCAGGTTTTATATTTTCAAGGCCTTAAGGACGGACGCTATATCTTCAATTTTACACGTAAAGAGGTCCTATTTCTTTTCATGGTTGCGAAGAGGACGAAACTCTGAGCAAGATGGACGTGTTCAATTAAAAGTACACATTCGTTTGGTCACCCATACAAATGATTATTCTTTTAGGCCAGAAAAAGAATAATGGATCAGAACTGAACCGAGATGCAGAACCAGCCCGTTTGCAATTGTCCCAAAGGTACAAGGAATACTCCAAATGCCAACGAGGATCGATGGATCACATCCTTAAGTGATTGAAGATTTGTTTTTAGTAAAAACAACTACCTAGTGTAGTTGGTGAGCTATGGTGTGCAAAATTTCCTTGCTCACCAAGAGGTCTCAAGTTCGAATCTCATAGTTGTTTTTTTTAGAGAATTTGTTGAAGATTTCCTGCTTTTCATTCACTTAAAGCACTAAGGTCATGGAGGGGATTTCCACATCAAATTAGAAGCAAAAAAAATCGTGGAGAAGAGAAGAAAAAAAAAGGAAAGAGAAAAAAAGGGGAGAAATAAAGATTGTCCAAATCTTCTCTCCTCCACATCATCACCCACCAAAAGATTGTCCAAATCACATAAAGCAAGAAGAAAGTCATTCCTTGGAGGGAGAAAAAGAAGAGAAATAAATTAAAAAAAAAAAAAGGAAAGAAAATAAGCAAACAAATTATAGGAAATTTCTGAAAATTTATTACTCTCTTCTCTCTCCTCCACCTTAGCACTTTTGGTCTCAAAAGATCTCACAACCAATTGTGGTTTTCTCTCTTTTAGGAAAGAAAAATTTGTTACCCTACCTCCCCATTCCCTATAAATACAACTCATGTAAGAGGAGGGGAGACAATTCATTCTTCTTGTAGTTTTTTTTTAGTTGCTCTCTCTTTCTCTTGCTCTCTCTTTAGTTTTAGTTCTTCTTTATCTTTTCTTCAATAACTTTTGTAATAGTTTTTTTTTTATTTCAATTAATGCAAGCACTCTTTTATTTTTATTCAGCCCTTTTATGTTTATGATTTATGCAATTGAGTTGTAATTTTTTAAGTTATAGTTCTAGGCTTAGATCTAGGTGACAAGATCACGAGCCGTGGAGCAATTTTTTTTTTCAAGTTCAAGCATTGATTCAAGTAAGTAGGTTCCTTCAGTAGTCTTCTCTCCCCCCTCTCATTCCCTCTTCTGACTACCCTTTCTTTCTTAATTTAGGATTTTATTTTCAGTCGTTACATTATTGCTATCCCTCTCCCCCAAGGTTCATGGCTAGTGTATGTGTTGGTTTTGCCCCTCCTAGCCATAGAACCATCAATTTATTGTTTTTATTTTAATTGTCTCCCTTTCCCTAAAGTCAAGTAGAGTAACCCTTATAAGAGTGACTCTCTGGTCAAGTAGGGAAGCTCATATTATGATGCATCCCTCGGGCTAAGTAGAGAGAAACCTACTTATGAGTCTCTCTCTAGCTTTATCCCCTTTCTTTTACTTTATTTTTATTTCAGCATTTTTTTCCTTTATTTATTTATTTTATTTTATTTTTTAATTGAGTGGGTTGTTTATTTTCAGTTATTTATTTATTTAATTTTAATTACGTGGCTTGCGTCTTTAAATTCTTAGATGACGAATGGTTAGGACGTTATTTTAGATACATATGTTTAGGACGGTAATTAGAATTAGATCACAACTATTAATCGATTTACTTTCGCATTATTAAAAGACATAAAAAAATAAAGTGGCTGCTCTCCCTGTGTTCGACCCGTAGCTACATTGATCCGTACGCTTGCGGTTACATTTTAAATCTCTAACAAGTTTTTGGCGTCGTTGCCGGGGAGACAGTTCCATGTTATTTTTCACTTTCTTTTGGTAAATCGGAGTGCTTTGTTTGCTTTGTTTTATATTTTTCCTTTTCTTTTATTGAATTCCTGAGAAGAACAACTTGCAATAATAGTTGTATCAGTGGAGGTCGCCATGCCTCACAGTATGATAAAGATAAGTTTCGCCATCTAGCAGTACCTCAGCAATTGACCTGAGCAACCCCGGATCCCTACCGGTAAGCTCCCAAAAAGCAAAAAAAAAATCAAAAAAATCAAAAAAATCAAAAAAATCAAAAAAATCAAAAAAATCAAAAAACAAAAATCCAAAAAATCATCAAAAAAAAAAAAATTTTGCTATCCATTCTTTTGTGCTTGTCTTATTTTAGTTGTTGGTAGTTTTCTGTTGCATGAGTGTTAAGTGGGTATGTAATACTAAGAATCGGTTAGAAAGAAGAGATCCAACAAGTAGTGACCCTATACGTTTGCTCTCTTTAAAACCCTTCAATATGGGAGACCAACAGCAAAACCCTTCACCTAAATCTCTGAAAGATAGGTTCTACCCTGCTAGAACAGCCCAACCTTCCTGTATAGTTCTACCACAAGCCCAGGGCTAATTTTGAACTCAAATCTCAATACATCACTATGTTGCCCCACTTCCATGGGTTGACCTCTGAGGATGCATACCTATTTCTAAGGGAATTTGAAGAGGTATGTGTTCTAATTAAGGTCCAACAGCTTTCTGATGATACTGTTAAGCTTAGGTTTATCACTTTTACATTGAAAGACCAAGCTAAGAAGTGGTTGTATGGGTTACCCACAAATTCCATAACCTCATGGGAACAGTTCACAGTGGTCTTCCTTAAGAAGTTTTTCCCAACTCACAAGACCAATAAGCTTAGAAGTGATATCCTTCAATTTAGGCAAAAGCCTAGTGAGTCATTTTTCAAACTTATAGAGAGATTCAAGGACCTACTCCAAGAATGCCCTCACCATGGCCTAGACCTATGGCATTTATGTCAAATAATTTATGAGGGTATTGATTATCCAACTAAACAAATGATAGAGTCTATATGCCCTGAGGGATTCACATCCTTTATAGATGAAGGAAAGGCATGGGAATTCTTACTTGACTTAGCTGACAAAACCCGTGAGTGAGAATCAACCTAAGAGAGTGAAAGAACCATAGGAGGAAAAGGATATTTTGTGGATGGGATAGTAGCCAAGAAAGCCCATTTGGATAGCCTAATCAAGAGGATTGAGGCTATTGTTCCTAGAGAGCCATCATCAGTCAATTTGGTTAAGATTTGTGCTTGGTGCCAATCCCCTGGACATGTCATAGAAGAATGTCCCA
>NC_056561.1:32161634-32186624 GCF_013358625.1 Macadamia integrifolia | reverse complement strand
AGAGAGAGAGAGAGAGAGAGAGAGAGAGAGAGAGAGAGGAAATAAACTAATGACTATCATAACCACAATAGAAAACTATATCTAGCTACATTAGGAAACTAGTTATAATAGGAAAGTCATCCCACAGTAACTTGAGACAAAGACTATAACTAAAGGAAAAGGATACCCTATGATATGGAGGTCTATGGGCACCCATAGACCCCCAACTGATATACAATCTGACAGACATCACCAGCAAAAAAACAGTAAAACACCATTACACATCTAGTGAAGAGCCCTGAAAACATATAAGAACAATAATTTAGATTATTGTATGCCTTTTGAAGTGGTTATTAAGGACTGCCTTAAAAGATAACAATGGAAAACAGTTTCCATACACATTCCTAAGGTGCCTTATGTTTTACAAGAAATGCAATACTTTAGTAAAAATTCACAAACATATTGATTGATTGATACTCAGACATCCACAAAATTCATCCACCAAGCGTAAAGCTGTTGCATCATTAAATGAATCTACAAATCCATTCAGGGCTTTATAAGTACTGATTGCATATAGAAAGTCATATAGGAAAAAAAAATTAGACCACAACTTGACCACATCCTGCAAGCAAAGACTGTAGTTTGAATTTTGATCTGTAGAATTTCTGAGGTGAACGAGTAATCAGCAGTTAAATGAAACCATCCACCGACAACTAAGAAACAGAACACTTCCAAGAAGCCACACATATATTAGAAGAATTCATGCCAACCTGGAATAAAAGGACAACTTCTGAAAAATATCACCCACAGGAAGAAGTTGCTTCACCACATCAGTACTTATATTGATAGGCATATTGGAGACTACCTGCAAACATGTCAACGTTGTAGCAGATCTACCAGCGGCTACAGTACTAGAAGCTTAAATAAAATAAAATAAAATACGAAGATAAGTTTGGAACCACTTATCCCTGGATGGGTTAGATGAGGCATCTGTTTGCTCAACTGAAAATGTTGATGAAACTAATATGCTCCTGAACTTGGATGATGACTATATGGCGGGTGCATTGAAGGATGTAGGTTGATCATCTATAAAAGTTGTTGGTGCTTCTGATGATATATATGGCTGCAATAATATTATAAAACAGGTGACCAGTTCATCTAGAATGTTTTCTCATGTTCTAGGGACACCAATCTCAGAAAATAATAATACATGCATGTAATACGAAGTCTAGAGGATAGAGGATCGACCACAAGAAGCATATTTCAACAGCATTTTTTTTTGGATGAATAAATACCCAAAGAGAAGAGAAAAAACAAGGGGAAAAAGGGGGGGAAGGGGAGGCTTAAGCCAACAAGGAGAAGCCAACCCCAAGGGGAACAAAGCAAAGCAACAAAACTAAAAAACAGAAACAACCATCAAGAGCCAAGATAAGGCCAACAGCAACCAAAGCCAAAGGGGGGGGGGGGAGGGCCAGCCAAAAGGCTCCAGGAGGAGATTATGTGATCATTTCTGAAGGAGTAGGGGGTCGGCCTGGAGCGAAAGGAGCACAGGGATTGGATTTTCTAGGCGACATCGAAGAAGATGGCTTTCCAAATCCTATCCGGGGATCGGGAGTTGGAAGACCATCTACGAATGTTGTGCTCCATCCAAAGATGAGTGATAGTAGCTGAGAATGCTAGCTTGCCAATGGTGTCGCAGATAGAGGATCCAGCAAATGTCATGTCAACCCAAATACATTGCCTATCAAAGGGGAGAATAGGCCTACGAGAAGGCCAGCAACGAACAAGGACAGTTTTCCAAACCAGGGATGAGAGGGGGCAAGAGAAGAAGAGGTGGGGGATATCCTCTTGGCCATCAGGGCAGAGGCAGCAAGCAAGATTGACAGGGATATGCTGGTTAATAAGGAAGGACTGCGTAGGAAGGCAGTTGGAGAGACATCTCCAGGTAGTAAAGCTGTGACGGAGGATATGGCCTTTGAACCGTGCGAGGTTATGCCAAGGAGCAACAAGACCCGAGGATCTGACAAAGGACCAAGCAGAAGCAAAGGAGAACAACCGATTGGAAGAGGGAAGCCAGACACATTTGTCTTCCCTTCCTCGATGACCAGGGGGGATAGGAGGGAGAGAGGCCCACAGATCCACAAGAAGTATATTTCAACAGCATTACCATACAGAACATTGAAGGCACTTTAGCAATGGATTTCAGAGGATCAAAGATTTCACCATTCGAATCCCTTGGTGATGCTTTGGGAAGAATCATTTTAGTAACCCTCCATGGGCCCTTCAAGCATACAGGACAATTCATAACCCCACCAGCATCAGTCAATCCATAGAACTTTAGATCTTTCCATTGCAACCTAGGTAAGGCATCTATCCATATAAAGGATTAAGTTCCATTTAATTTTTTATCAAAATAATTTTTAATGGACAAGATGTACCAAAAAATTAAGTAATTGAAGCACAATGATAACTGATAAGGGTAGATATGATATAAAATTTCTACCCATGTGTACCGAAACTTGTTTCGCTTGCAGGGAATCAACCGTGATATTGCAGATATATACTTGTCTCATGATCTGAGGTTCACTGCAGAGGAATATCATTTTTTTTTAACAAAGCCAAGAATATCATACAACCTGTTTTGTTCAGAGGATCAATATATCCAAATGATTCATGGATATGGCAACATCCTGTGATCTACATCAGTCCAAGCATAAGTTCGAGCAAAGAGAAAAATTTACTTCTGAAAAGACGCATGATTTTACAATCCTACTGAATTATGAAACCTCTACATTCATCCAATCATTCAAATAACAAATGGATTAATGCTCACCAAGCAGAACAATCAAATCTGGTAGTCTAGGTGAGGGACCATAGTTTCTCTTTCTGGGATCCTTCGTTCAAGCTGCAAATATACAAACAGGCATCTATTTGACTTTCATAATTTAAAAGAGAAAAATAACACTCAATTTTTCTTGGCAGAACAAAGGCAAAAAATGTTAGTAAATGGATGTGGGAAGGGGTTTGGCATGAGAAGTTACTAATTCTTACATATTTTCATGCACAAATAGATAATCAAGTCATTTATAGTGAGTTTCCAACATTGAAGTAAGAGCTTGTGCATAGCACAACACGAATTTTGTCAACTCCTCCATTCCATGCTCAAATACACAATATTGTTCTACTGGATTGTATTCTTTCTTCTTCTCTATTCACTGCCATTAACAAGTTCTATTTCAGAGAATTTTCTGCAACTAGAACCTTTGTTTCTAGAAGATCATATGCTGCATGCTTTTTGAGATTAAGTAATCTAGCCATTATATTCTCTCAAGATTTTGACCATATTTCACGAACCCTAATGGGGAACTCATTTTGAGTCTGACTTAATTCTGACCATCTGATCTTGACATATTTCTGTTTTTCCCATTCTAACCCTACCCTCCGTTAGAGCAACTGTTTTAACCTTTCTTGTTAAATCAATTGTAATTTAAGCCACTGCTTATGGATACGGATCCAGAATCCAGAACCGGAGTCGGATCACTTACGGCCCACTTAATTAACAAATAGCATAAATATCATAACCAATGGCCGTTTTGTAATATCCTAGAATTCTCAATAGTTATTAGTTAAGTTAAAGGGCAGGGGATATGGAAGAATTTATTAATTATTGATCAGGGGTAGTCTTGGAAGCAATTATAAGGTATGGGTAAGTAGTAAATAATGATGGAATGAGGGGTAATATGGAAAGTGAGCAATCAAAATTAGAAGGAAAGTGAATCGCGAGTTGAGGCTTATCATCTCCTACATCTAGCAAGAACCAGAGTCAGAAACCAGTTGTGGCTACGAAGAATAGAACTTCCTCCCTAGAGCCCTATTGGGTCTCATATTTTAGGGCAAGGTTCCCAAGTCAGAGACCTCTTGGATGCAGCTAAGGGTTATCCAAAACAGTAATGGGGGAGGGAGGATCTGATGTCTGAACTTTGACAGACGTTAGAGCCAAAACCAGAAATGGTTCCAGGTAAGAAAACACACCTGAGAGGAGGATTTGGAGGTCAATACTCCAGGGTTTGGGTTGCCCTAGAGTGGCAATTTCACCCTAGAAATCCCCCAGTTCAGATCGATGCGCCACTTGAAAGTTTGAAGCAATTCTTTAAGGACTGCTAGTACCGCCAGTTACGGGGAAAGGAAAACAGAACCATGAAGAAGGAAGTGAAGGAAGACAGAGAAGAGAAAGGGAAAGAAATAGAGATCGCACAAAGGGGGGGGAAGAGGGTCACACAACCTAGTTTTGCACCATACCCGGCACCAAAACATTCATTCAATTCATTCGTCAAATCATGCTAAACAAGTTGTGTTACATGCCCTTATATGATAAACTGACATTAAAACTTGGCTAACTGAAATAGAAACTCCTAATTACTTCCTAAATCTTAGACTAATAGAGTAGAAACACAATTAAACTAAATTGGAACTTTCTACTTGTCCAATAGCCATCTCCCAAAATAAAAGATTATGCATCTTCCCAATTAAAATAACTCAAAAAAAAAAAAGCAACCCAGTGCACGAGGCTCCCGCTACTGCAGGGTCTGAGAGGGGCAAGTGTACGCAGCCTTACCCCCTGCTTTGCAGAAGAGACTGTTTCCAAGTTTTGAACATCTGACCAACATGTTGCAATAGTGCAACTTAACCATTATGCCACAGGTTTGCCCACTAATTAAAATAACTCAATATTTCCTAAATAAAGTAAACCCTAAAATATCCTACCAATCCCAAAAATCCAATTGGACCCTATTCGTCCCGATCAAGGTTTCCTGGAGGGTCAACCAGTCTAGCCTCGATTCTGCATCACTTATGTCATATGAAATTGAATCAACTGACCAATACAAACCCTAATTTCTGAGTTCTGTTTGGCCTTGGAAACTACTATTTTGCCCCTACTTTGGTTACTGTTTTCCTCATCGATATGCTGATTTTCAACTGTCTTAATCACTTATTCATAACAGATTTCAGTGTGAATCACTTACTCTGTGTTCTGTTCTTGTCTGCGGATTTATTATCTAAATACCCTTCTCCTAGATTGGCTAGGATTGTCCCATGTAGCCTAAATTATTATTTGATTGAAAGACCTTGTCTATGGGCTATTGTTTTGACCCTTCAAATACAGCAGTACAATTTTAGGCCATTCTAAAAGTGTGCAGTTTATTGAGTAATTGAATTATGAAAACAGTCGAAACCATAGCTAGATGCAACAGTAAGTAAAAAATATGCTAAACAAAAATAAATCCATGAATAAGAAGTATCTTCCACAATTCGAAAAATTCAACATCCCAGATTCCAAACTCCTCATCAAAAGATAGATTTTTGGTTCTGCTAAATAACAGCAAACAGAACAGTTTGTCTAACTACAGAAACAGAACAGCAAGGTATGTTAGGTGTACCCATGAAGAAGAAGTATCTTCCTGGAAACAAAATTCTCAATGAGCAAAAACAGTGTCATTGCGCCTGGGAGGTCTGTCAGGAATTGCTCCCGGCTTGAATTTTGATGCCTCATGTCTTGCCAGCTCAGGAGGCACAGGGCTGTTGCTCTGAATAAGCATCTGCTTGAGATCATAGAAGACATCAGTATCGTGCAGCGTCAAAAACGTTGTTGCCACACCAGTCTTCCCAGCACGCCCTGTTCGTCCAATGCGATGAGTGTACATTTCAATATTCCCAGGCATATCATAGTTTATGACATGAGCTACATCAGGTATATCAATCCCACGTCCTGCTACATCTGTTGCAACAAGAACATTAAACCGCTTGGTCCTAAATCCTTCAAGGCTAATCTCCCGCTGCTCCTGTGATTTCCCTCCGTGCAACGTTGTCACCCTAAAACCTTCCTTATCTAAACCCTTTGCAAGACCATCAGCAGCCTTCTTTGTATTTATAAACACCATTGCAGTCTTATCCCCTAGCTCATTCAGCAACTTCCGCAATCTCGGCATTTTCTCTGATTCCTTCAGCATGATCACAGTCTGCGTTATGAGATCAGTTGTCTTTCCAGCAGTTCCAATGTTAACCACAACAGGGTTCCTAAGGTACTTCCTGGCAAGACGCTCCACAGCTGGAGGCATGGTAGCACTGAACATATAAGTCGTCCGATATATCTTTTTCTCATCAAGCTCTTCATCTTCATTCTCTGGTTTTAAATTGCTTGAAGGCATTGCATCCAACACCCCAACAACCTGGGGCTCAAAACCCATATCAATCATCCTATCAGCCTCATCAAGAACAACATAATTACATTGGTTAAGAACAGCATATCGCCTCTCCAAGCAGTCAATAAGTCGTCCAGGTGTGGCTATAACAACCTCACAACCCTGTCTGATCTTAAAACCCTGCTCTTCAATAGACTGCCCACCAACAATTGAGACCACCTTGATACCCAAATAGTGAGCAAACTTCACAGTTTCATCTTCAATCTGCTGGGCAAGCTCCCTGGTAGGAGCCATGACAACAGCATAGGGCCCTTCCGCCTCATTCTCCTCACTCATAGGAGGTAATCTAGAGATGTAAGTCAACATAGGGAGAACAAAAGCAGCAGTCTTCCCCGAACCAGTTTCTGCAATCCCAATCACATCTCGCTGTTGTAGCCCTAGTGGAATCGCAGCCATCTGAATCGGAGAGGGCGTCTTGTACCCTGCCCTCTCCACCGCCTTCAAGAGCTCCGGAGTCAACTTGCTCTCAGCCCAATTCCGCATAGGCCTGGGAATCCTCGATCCTTTATAGGAAATATTGAAATCCTCCCTGAAAATTCTCCAATCCCTCTCCGTCATCTCTTCAAGCTTCTTCTCCGACCAGTGCCGATCGACCCTCATATCGAAAGTGTCATACAAATCCGCCGCCGCTTCTTTCTGCCGCTGGGCAGCAGCTTCCTCCGGCTTCTCCGCAACCCCGTCTTTCTTTCTGATCTCTTCTCGCATCTCCTTCTCGTTTTTGGCAGCAAGTTTTTTCTGCTCTCGCCGATCCATTCCAGCACGAAACCCTCTACCAAACAATAACTGAGCCTCATGAGGGTTCTGGTATAATATATTCATGTCCCGAGAGGTGTCCTCAGTGTTCTCCCAATCGAACGAGAACCTGAACTTCTCGCTAGGTTTAATAACTCGTTTTTTAGGTTTTTTGGTTCCGAGGTACTGATCTTTAATGGCTTCGAGCTCCTTGTCACGTTCTCGGCCGGCTTGCTTCTCTAAGCGAGCCCTCTCACGCGCCTTGTTCTCTTCTTCTCGTTCTCTCTCGCGGTTGCGCCGTTCCGAATCTCGTTCTCGTTCTCGCTCGCGGTCACGTTCTCTGTCACGTTCGCGATCACGGTCACGATCACGATCCCGAGAGCGGTGGTGACGGTTGTCAGGAGAATGGTCAGATTTGGTGGATCTATTCTGTTCTGGTTGTTGTTGGAGACGAAGCTGTTCAGCTTTGCGTTTCTGCTCTGCTACTTCTTCCTCACGGCGTTGAAGGGCTAATTGCTCGCGTTCGGCTTTGGTAAGGAAGACGGGCTTCTTGATGTTGGTGGAGACTATAGCACTGACGTCTTCGATTGGACGCTTCATGTCGACGTTAATGGTGGCTGAGTTGCACAGCAAGATTGTGTGAGGCTGTGAGCGAACGATGAGTTTATGACTGATCGCTTGGTGACTTGCAGGAGGGGAAACCAAAAACAGCTTGGTGAGACGGTCGAGACTTCGAGCTCCTCTGCGGGGAGGAATCTGGGGGAAAACTGGCTGAGACGACTTCGGATCGGGACATGTGGATCGAGACACGTGTCATGATCACATGAGGGATAAAAATCATCTGCAATTCCCATCTCGTACAATTCTGTACAATACCCTGCAGAGGTTGACACGTGGACAACTTGAAATAGACGGTTCAAATGCTTTGTTGATTAAAGCTCCACCAAAATCGATTAAAAGCAAATGAATCGATCTATCCAATGAATCAAACCGAACCAGTTCAACTCTCCCGTTGGAAGCCACTCGCACGACACTCTCTCTCTCACCCCTCTCTGACTCTTTGTTACATCTCTGAACCCCAACAAGCTTGCTCTCCCGAAGGAGAAGCTCTACTACCCTAATCGCTCGCTTTGATCACTTGAGCTTGCTTCCCCCTTTCTAAAACAAAGCGAATCAGCCTCACTCACTCTCCTCTCTTCCTAACTACTCCCAAACCCACCTCCCACTCTATTAATGGCCACAAATCCTCCACCGGTGATTTGGTTTCGATGAGGTGGGGAGGGGCTGCTGGTTGCATGTCGCATCTGTTTCTGCAATCACATCTATGCTTTTCTCGGTCGGGTAGGCAGCGTTGTGTACTGTGATGCCATCGATGGCTATAGGTAGTAGCCTTTTCATTTTTTTCTTCTAGCCCCAACCCAAGTTGCCAAGTTCCGCTCCGGCGGCAATTGGAGGAGGGCTTTCTTGGGGAACGGTGGCTATTTATATATCATTTTATCGGAACTAATAATCGCCGCTTCTCTTTGAGTCTTATGGGGTGAGGGGTGAGGGCGCTTTATTTCTCTCCTATAGGGCAACTTTGGATCCTTTGGCATTTTTCACTTCATCGATTTAGAGATGCATTTTCAGTTAATGTATGTCGAGTGCCAATTCTTGATGATGTTTGTTCGTTTCACGTCGGGTTCAATCCCCAATCCACCAATTTAACCCGAAGGGATTAGCGCAGTTGGCTTAGAGGGGACAGTACTCGGCCTCAAGAAGCGAGGTCCAGTGATCAAACCTTCGCCACTGCACCTAACTTCTTGGGGCCACCGCATGAGAGTTTCCATCTCGAACTGACCCGGTCCTGTGTAAACGGTATCATAATGACCCCAAGGACTAGTCGGGTCAAAGATTCGGACACCCTGGGTATCAACAAAAAGTATGTCAAGTGAAGGCAAGTCAGAATCTGCTTTTTTCTCTCATCTCCTATTTCATCTCTACTATGTATGTAACTCTGAAATAATCCAGCTTTTTCCGGAACTTAATGAGAGATAATTAAACATTCTAATTACCTAAAAATTGGACATTAATAATGTTTTTAGTCATTATGAGATTGGTTCGTTGTGAATTGTTATTATCTACCTTCTTCTGTATTTAACCATTTATGACTTCTGGAGCGAGTAAACATTCTTCAAGTAGAGGATATGAAAAAACAAAGAGCAATTTATTCTCTTCTCTGTCGATCTTGTTATTGATATTGGGGGACCAGTTCAAATCGAGAGTATCAACGACAGCTTCATGAGCAGAGAGAGAGAGAGAGAAATCGACTTAGGGTAACAGGGTGACAGAGCTTATCGTTTGTGAGAGCGAGCTTGTTAGGGTTGAGAGGTGTGAGAGACAGAGAGAGGGGTGAGAGAGAATGTCGTGGGAGTGGCTTCCAACGAGAGTTTAATCTATTAGTCACAAAGTTGAACTTGTCCGGTTTGATTCATTGGATGCATCGGTTCACTTACTTTTAACTAGTTTTGGTGAGCTTCAACTAACAAAGCATTTGAGCCGTTTATTTCAAGTTGTCCACGTGTTGACCTCTGCAGGGGGTATTGTGCAAAACTATATGAGATGGGAATTGCAGAGGATTTTTATCCTCATATGGGAGATGGAGCACGAAACAGAGTTTCGGTTGAAAACAATCGTTTAGGTTTAGAACTTCTTTTTCCCCATCTTCTTCTTTTCCCTCCCTCCTCTCCTCTCCTCTCTTCGAATCGAGAAGACATAATTGTGGTGTCTCCTTCTTCCTCCCTCTCATTCGAATGACAGAGAGCTAATGAATTAAAAACTCATTTTTGAAACCTAGTCTAGGCATTACCTGCAAAAATCGATTCCCTCTTATCTGCAACAATGCTCCTCCATATCTACAACAACCATTATTGCTATTGTTTTTGTTTTTCTTTACTATTTTATTCTATCGATACATAACGATTTATGAAAAATTACATGATTACCCACTTCTAGGTTTCTCTTTACAAAATTAACCACCAAAAGTTTCAGTCAACAAAAAAACTAAAAATTAGGTTTCCTTTTACAAAATTACCCACTTAAAGTTTAAAAGGGTAATTTACAGCGCCACCTCATAGAGAATGCCACTATTATAAGAACACCTCTTTATATTTCTCCAAATTAGACTCTGAACCCTTATCGTCAGTCATTGTTAAGGAATATACCTTATATTCAGCTATTATATTTTATTTTAAATACCAAAATGCCTTTACTAAATATGAAGTACCTAAAATACCCAAACCCTCCATGTTTCTTCCTTTCTCCGTTCCTTCCAGTTCCAAGGTTCCTTCAATCCACCACGAATGGACCAGAGGCCGCACAATCGGTCGTGGCTCTTTCGCCACCGTCTCCCTTGTTAAAACTCACCGGTTTGGTGAGGTTTTCTCAGTGAAATTTCTGGAGCGTAACACATGAGAATGGTCGATTGATGTACAGTCTCTTCATGGAATATGTCTCCGGTGGTACCTTCACCGATGCTATTCGAGATCACGGTCGGAATGTTTTGATTGGAGCAGATGGTGCCAAGATTGCTGACTTGGGTTGCACGAGATGGATCGATGAGGAGGATGAGGAGGCTCCGGCGATGCCAATCGCCGGAACCCCTATTTTCATGGCACCTGAAGTGGCTCGAGGGGATGAACTGAGTTTCCTTGCCGACGTTTGGGCAGGGATGTTTCACATCTGTCGATTCCTTTCACGTTTCTTTCCCATCCCCTCTTCACACTCTCTATCCCTTCGTGACTAAGAAAATTAGAGCTCCATCTCTCAGTTTCATTTTCAGCGATCACTTCCTTCAGCCACAAATCACCAGTTATGCATAAAACGGAGTTGCACGATTTGTCCGACGATTCAGATTACGCTGCGTCACAGCAGTAGCTAACTACTCTCTTGATTTTCTTGGGATTTCTTTCAATCTCTCTTTCTCATTGCAACAAATTTCCTAGTTCGATTGCTGTCCGTCTCCACTATCACATCTTTTTCCTAATTTTCTAAGCTCTCTCTCTATTCTCTGTCGCCTCTTGTTCGTTCTTTGATTTTTTCAGTGAATTCTCTCGTGAGATTTATTATTTGCCTCACCATGTCTGCAGAGAATCCAATGCACTGTGCAGTGCAAAGAACACAAGTACAAACCTAATCTACTGATTCTCGCCATGTCTGCAGGCATTCTCAGCTCAACGAGAATCTCAAAGAGAAGCGTGGAGATTGATCGAGCGATCTCCCTCCCAACTCCCAAGCAGCAACATCTCGATTTCGATGCCTCTCTTTCCTCCTCGCTTCCCAGATCTCCAAAGCAATATCGCTCTAAAATCGAACCTCCGATTCTCTCTTCAATCATTCCTAACTCCGTTGTCGAAGGTGGAGAGAGCAGCACTCAGATCGTACTCGTTGATGCTTGGCTGCAGAACAAGAACACAGAATGTGAGCCTCGTTCTAGGATTTGAGAATGGTAATGCATACCAAAAGGCTTTTTTGACGCAGAATACGCTATGAGAATGCATACCAAACACAGACCGACAATCGGTTTCTTACGATGCTGATTGCCGGGACCCTTGTTTCTGTATTGATTCTCAACGTCCTTCCTATTGGTTTTTCAGTCATTGATTTGAACGGTTTTTCAGTCCAAGAGGGGAAGAGGAATGAGTTTTAATGAATAGGATATAACCGTCGTTTTAATTTTTTTATTTAACAATGACAGACGATAGGGTCTGAGTCTAATTTAGTGAAACAGAGAGAGTATAATTGTAATAATGGCATTCTCTATGGGGTGACGTTGTAAAATACCCAAGTTTAAATTAACAAAAATACCCAAATTTGAGTTTTGGTTTACAAAACTACCCACTCAGTTTTAGTGGTAAAAAAATACATGATTATATGTGAAATAAGGTGAAACAGGGCCGGTTTTCTTAAAACCCCAACCCAATCCTAGGTCCTCAAAATTCAACTCAGACCCAATCCAACCCTATCGGGTTCATGTGTTAGGCCCAACCCTACCGGGTTCATACCAACCCAACCTGGCCCTAATTGACCCTATCAGGGTTGGGTTGGGTCGGGTTGGCCTGGGTTGGATTGACATTGGCTTCTATAATGGTAGGATTAACCTTGATTGATATTTTTTTTTCATTCATGTTTCATATATTAAAAAACTATAGAAAAATAAAATACTTATTATAGCCCTAATTTCTATTATAAAGATGCAAGGTTAAATTTCGAGCTGGGTTGGGTCGGGTTGGGCCGATTTGTTGCTTCAACCCTAAACCAACCCAATGCTGGCCTAGAGTTGGGGTTTTTCAACCCTGACCCAGGGTTGGTGTTTTTCAACCCTAACCTAGGGTTGGGGTTTTTTAACCCTAACCCGCCATCAGGGTCAAAAAAACTTGGCACAAACCCTGTTCGGGCTCAGGGCGGGTTCGAGTTGTCAGGGCCAAACTTTCACTTCTAATGTGAAAGATGAAGAATCATTACTTTGGGTAGTTTTGCAAACCCAAACCAGATTTTAGGTATTTTTGTTAACTGGAACTTTGGGTGAGTAGTTTTGTAAACCCAAACCTAAATTTATGTATTTTTGTTAACCAAAATTTTTTTGTGGATAATTTTGTAAAATGAAACCCAGAAGTGGGTAATCATGTAAATTTTCTTAAAATATACCCCTCAAAAGATTCCTATTTGGGAGAATAGACCATGGAACAAGCTACAACTAGTAGCCTATGGAAAAAGCCCAACGCATTAGCTAGCTACAACTAGTTATAACAATTGTATTTTGGAAGCGGATTGGGATCCTTTCTAAGACCAACGATTCATTCAAAGACTGAAAAGGCATTGACAAGTGTTGAGATTTGTGACCAAGCCCCTGCAGCCTTTGGATGATCATTGGAAGGGCGTTGGAGGGTGTAGTTGTTGGAGAGGAGCTTGATCCCTTTGAAGCCTAATGAAACACAACGCACAATGGTGCTCTACGTCCTAAAATCAACTTTACTCCACCCAAGAATCGCCGATTAAGCCGGAATCAAAATCCATAAACATACATGGGAAGATATTGATTGAATTCGAGAATGAAGCTTCTACATATGGGCTCGAAGGGTGTCAATTGATCAATTCCATACAAAATTTTATCAATTTTTTGTCATCGATTTGGGATCGAACTATTATCTGGTTTGGTTCTGTCCGGTTGCAATTTTGCATGTACACATAAGGAAACTAATGGCGTCTTTTTCTGGATTTTGCTTTCTTTTAGGTTTACTATCGGTCCGGTCTCAGTTGTCCATCCGCTTAAATCCACTATCTTGGTTTCGGTCGGTGAACCTGACCCGTCCGATTTGGTTTTGGTTTCACTAGTTCCATAAAACATATAACCTATAAGGGTTCGATTCATCCTGGTTGAATTGGTTGCTTTGATTGGTCTGGACCGGTACGGCAAAGTCCACGTCAATTATGACCGTTACCCTGTGGCTTTATATGTTCGAGATGGAGGTTCTTTTTACGCTCTCGTCTGGGACAATGCTCTTCAGTCTCCATACCAGAGCTTCAGAAACCCTACAAGTGCCGGAGAGAAACCCTAATAAAGCGAAGAAAGCTAAAACCCTTTATGCTTTCTTTCTCTATGCGATATCAAGCTGCAATTTCTGTCGCTAATGGCGACGTCAGAACTTTTGCTTTTCTCTCAGTGAGAAATAGGAATCACATCTCTCTTTGCGACTTTGATTTATGTGAAAATGGCGGATTCCAATTTATTCTTTCGGAGTCGAAAAGTGCAAAGCTTTGTAAATCCCTATGTTTTTCAACTTCCGTTGGGGTTGCAGCATCAGATACGCGCCCTTTTCCCGTCCTAAATTCTTTATTTGGATGTTCTTACTTTCAATGGTAAGGAATCCTAACTAGCTTCTCGAATTCTCCAATTCATTTAAATATCTTCAATTCATTGTTTCTCTTTACATATGCTTTTTTCTGACGGCTCTGAATCTTCTCCCCTCTTCCACCCAAAAAATTATTATTATAATAATGATAAAAGAAAGAAAATCTTGAATAATTTATCATGCTCTTAATGATCATTACCCCGTCATAAACATTGTGTTATTCCTCTGCCATTTGGTTGGTGTTTGACTTTGGTAGCATTAGGAATCTCCTAACTGATTAATGGGAATGAAAATATTTATAACTTTCTAACATATAAAATCACTAGCATCAATACTCATCATGCTAGTGAGATATCAGGGAATTTAATCGTGTAAAATTGATGTACAGTGTGACAACAAGAAGCAGTCTGATTGTGCACCCTGTTAGCATTTATGTTAGTGTGGCCCAGGCTTCTTTGAGTTTGGTGTGAGTCGATTTTTATTTCATGCCTTAAAGGAACCTCAATGAGATTGGAATAGAAAATTTGATCTAATAACCGGGTAAAAAAAAAAAAAAAAAAGAAGAAGAAGAAGAAGAAAGAGAACTCCTAGGAAATTTTGGTATCTATGCTGATTAATAGTCAACTCACAACTAGGGAAGAAAGTCAATTCATAAAATTATTGTACTTTGGTTGATGCACTGATGAATAGAGATTCCTTACTGACATGTCTTTTCTCATGCAGACCTTGTCTAAATCAACTGGCGAAAGACATGCCAAGTAATGAGCTTTGAAGAAAATTTTGATTCCTACCAAGATGTGAACACTTGATTTCCCTAATGGAACCAGCTGTCAGATTCTACTTCAACGAGCATGTGCATTCTTCAAGGAGTCAGGTAATAGGAGCTACATGTTATATATGGGATGTGCAATGCAACAGAAAGTACTTCATCCAGGTTTTGTCATTGAGTAAGCAGTTACAATGGCATCCCCAAAGTCTACTAACCTTCCTCAGGTTTGGCATTTTAAACTCGAGGAAGGGATGCAGCTTCAGGTAGTAGTTTTGACAGTATAAGATGGGAACATATTTGGAAAATTAAGTTATTTATGTGGGTTCTCTTCATTCTTATAGGTTAATGTGTTTGGGTCTTCCAATGGGTGCAATGCAAGGATTGAGCTTCAGCTTAAGAACTGTTCAAGGACATGGATTCTTCATTGGGGTGGTCTTTACCCTGGGCAAAAGTGAAGCCAGAACTGCACCAAAACTTCTATTTAATTTGTTATCTTCTCCAATCTCACGTGCAACGGTAATAATTTTCTTTTGTCTGAATCCTCCTACGGGAACTGGGTCATTCCGGCTGATCATCCTCGTGGAACAAATACCTATAAGCAGACTGCACTGCAGACACAATTTATGATGGTTTGCCTTCCCATTTTTCATGCTCTGTGGACTTTATTTTTAACTTAAAACAAGACCCTCTGACTGCTTTTGTCAATGCATTTCCTTGATGAAAGTTATCTAAGGGGAAAAGTCTCCTAAATTTATATATTTTATTAAACTGCAGAGTGGAGACATCTATCTGATCGTCATTGAGCTGTGCGGGATCCTAAGATACATGCTATTGAATTTGTTTTAAAAGATGGCAGTCATGATAGATGGTGTTGACCTTTCCCTCTAGCTGATCCTTTTGCTTGAGCTATTTACAAGAGTACATTTACATTGAATCAATCATTCTAGACCTTCCACTAATGTCCTATGTCCTTTGTTTGCTAGGTTGAAACTGAACCAAGGAAATTTTCGAATTGAGATACCTGAGAATGTGACTGTTACTTCTCATCTATCTGTACCAAAGGATTTGGTAGACCGCAAGGCATATTTACTTTGGGAAAGTAAGGGAAAGCCAATAAGCTCACCACAACAACAAAAGGTTGATCTTCTTCTTTACTTGAGGGAAAACATATTTTAAGTTCATGCTATGATGGAAGTTCTGACAAAATGATCAGCTGCTGAACAATCTAAGTTAGAAAATTATTTCAGTGAGGTACTCCTGACAATGGGGGAAAACTCCAGAGCAGGGGGGGTGTGCTCTCATAGTTGAAGTTCCTTCTTTGGAATTTTGATGGTTGGTGATATATCCTGTGCTTTGTTCCATCTGTTCCCTTTATGGGGTCTGCGGGGTCGGAGTTGGTTTATGTCAATAAATCAATATATCTGAGTTGGACTTGAGTTTTGTTTTCAATAGTTGGGAGTTGATTATGACTGATTGGTGTTGTACTGGTTCAAGGAAGTTTGGGTGGCGGTGTCGTGAGTTGGGGTATATTCATGTAACAAATGTTGATTTCTGCTGGTAGAAAATTTCTATGATTCTTTTCATAGTTTAACTGGAGTATGATCAAGATCGGTGGTTACTTACTATTGTTTAAGAATGCGACAATAGGAGTATTCAAGTGATCTTAGGCTTGTCTCTAGGGTCTGAGATTGGTCAATTTGGGATGGATTTTCCTGTCACAGCTGACAGCCCAAATTGAATGTTAAAAAATGTTTTAGATTTGGTTCTGCTCCAAAGACTTTGAATTTATGGAAATTTGGTACTTTACGGGAGTATTTGTGTTACCATTAATAAAGGATCAGTTATGTCAAGGTATGGAGAGCTTCCTGAGGGATGATCAGTGGATGGTGATTATCCAAGGAACAGCAGTATAATAAGCCAACAATTATTATTATTATTATTATTATTACGACTACTACTACTACTATTACATTATCATGCTTGTACATCTCTTCCTTTTTTCAGTAATTTGATTGAAATATATCTTCTTTCAAACATCCATTGAAGAAAAATCAGACTTAGACAAGTACTTACCATAAATGCGCTTTAAAGAGCTAAGATCTTCCCAGACCTGAATACATTTTCCATTCCTCACAATCTGTAATAAACCTTCAGTAAATCAGGCTCTACCTTTGAAGATGCTTCTCCATGCCAAGAGGGATGTGCTCCAATCTATGCTTGTAGGAGGTTTCCAACAAGGAAAATAGATGCTACTAATAAAAGTCTTGATTATGAAGAAGCTGTTAACCCAACTTTGCCAACAGTATGCTCAATCTGTTGGTCCCTTTTAATAATAAATCAAAAAAAAAAAAAATCATTATTAAGATGTCTGAACACTTGTCAATTTGCGAATCTTTAGCATGTGACTGATTTGCATGTTAGTGAATAGTTTTGCTGAAATCCTATGATTTAAATTCAATCATACATTAAAGGATTTAAATGCTGCTATAAGGTGTTATAGTTTAGGCCTTATGATTTGTATTTGTATAGTTAGATTTTAAGGTCAATTGCTTTCTAGAATTTTGTATAGGTCACTCAAATCAATGCTTCAATGGCCCAAAACAGGGGTGATATTCACTTTTTTTCTTATTGTGAAACCCTAATGAGACACTTCAAATTGATGTTCAAGTGACAGGAAAAAGTTGCAGCTTTGAATTTTTCAAAAGTTTCTAGAGGCCTCATCTAGGTTCCCTCCTTACTTTTCTATTGGAGAAAGTGAAGTTTGTGGGGTTTTGGTTATATTTTTCACGAAACAACTCGAGTACTAAAAGGTGGGTTGGTGGAAGAGGTTGAACTCGTAGTTTCATCCTTTTGACCGTATACCCTTCATGGGATTTAAGACCTCAAATAAGCCAAGTTTTTGTCCTTCATGCTGATCCCTCTCCTTGACTATGCACTCATCCTTTCCTTTGCTTTCTACTTTCCAAGGCTGGGGCTTATTCTTTCATTGGGGCTTATTCTTTCATTCTTCTGTTTCTAGTTTTCTTCATTTGAAAAATACCAAGGGTCCAAGGCTTCAAGATACTGACATAATTTGGAAGAAATGTTCCTTTGTACTATGTAACATCTGGTTTCAATAACTATTCTAAATTTGGGTTTCTTGGTGGTTAATTCGAATCTAGCACAAACATAATGATTCCATACCTCATGAAACACATGATGCAGGGTGTGAGCAGTAAGCATAAATCATTCTTGATGTCCACACATATTCTGTGTTTGACTTGATCAAACCTGGCCAACATTCTTATGTGGGGCAGCTTCTCTACTTCTATTTTTTTACTTGATTTGTTTTTGTTTGTTTTGCCCTGTTTTGGATTTAAAAGTGTATCTCCGTAATTTGGTTTTTGCATCAGGTTTGGTGGGGCCTGCATCTATTTTGATATTTTATTAATTATATTGATTTGATCTGTAGCAGTTAGGTTTTTAAGTTTGACTTTTCAAAGTGGGTTCTCAGTTCTCACTAGGAGTTTAATGGGTATGGAAGTGGTGATGCCCACATACACAAGAAAGCAAAGTAGCCTATTCCATTGGAGGCATTCTTCATGAGAATAAATTAATTTTGCCTCTGGAAACTCTGGTTTGCTTCTGGATGGTGGCCGATCCATTAAGCCTTAAAGATTCAAGGTGTGCTAGTATGTGCTAGTTAGTGGAATTTAATATACGGTACAACATTTTTGAGCCACAAGGATGGCTGATCTTGATGACTCCAATCACTAGCTCTATAGGGCACACTCATTGGGTAGTCTACATGCCAAATTTTGTGGCCTATCTCAACCATATAGCCCACCATCTAGTTGATTTTATCCTGTGCATTTTAAGCCATAAAATCAAAGTCAAATCAATATATGGCTGATATGGAAACTCTACCCACTGGATAGATAGAGGACCATGTGTATTGGCCATCTGTAAAGCTTCAAGGCCAAAACCAATCATATGGCTGATATGCTTTAGGTATTTTCCCAAACAATTCATATCTTGACCAAGATTGACTTGTTGATTGTGGCATGTAGTGTGTAATTCTTTGGGGCTGAAACTTACCACATGACTCAAGGGTGATTAATTAGGGCTGTTTCAGAAAGTCTTCTTATTTCTAAAAGAGGACCGTGTAGGAAAAATGTCCTCTACTTATTGTTTTGTTGTTCTTTGGATTCTACTATGATTCCATTGCTGTTTTGAATCTGGATTTCATATCCAATGATCAGAGCTCATAGAAAGGAACTTACAAACGTTACTTGAATCTTGAAATCTTGAATCCTGGCCAATTGACCACTGGACTACCTGGTTTAGAAACAATGAAACATATGGCTAAGGAGAAAATCCAAGACCACCCAAATCTCGTTAAATTATAAAGCGGCAAATAAACCTGGCTGCATTTCTTAACTAATCCTTCCCCTACCAAATTCTTCATGAATCCTAATTTTTATCATCTTGAAATAGCCCCTTGCTGATTTTTATGACCTGCAGCAAGGTATCATCTTTTTAGTCAATTGGCCAATGCAAAACCACATTCCACTCTCAAGTCTAGCATTAGCATTTGTTATATATTTGCTCTCAAGTCGATAATCCTAATTGTCTTACGACTAGAAATTACTTATTCCTAATTTTACCCCGCCTTTTTTTTGGAATTTACAACCAAAAGAAAGATTCTTTCTACTTCCTCTCATAAATAAACTTAATTTAATTTGTCGATATAGTCAAATAAATTTTTGAGATTTGTATGAAATATGACGGAAGGTCTTACCAAGGAAAGTACTGACTTTTTTGGAAGCAAATGAGGAATAAAATGATTGATGCGACATGACTGGAAGTTTCACTTGGAACAGAAAACTTAGGAGCAATTCACTTTTTTTATTCTTGTTGTTGGGGGACACAAAGTTATTTTTGGTATTTAGGCCTTACTATTTTTTGGATCTTAATATTATTTGGCTTAGTTTATATTCTACTTTCATCCATCATCTCTCATTCTAATATGACACGTATATCCGATGCAGCAAGACTATGAAGATGCTTTAAGAGAACTCCAAAAGGAATTATCAAGAGGGATTTCCTTGGATGAACTGTGGAATGGCGTTGAGGGAACAAGTACCAGAAAAATCAATGATACTAGAGTACTATCTGAACATCATAACAGTCCAACCTCATCCATTTGTCAGAAAAAGCGTGATGTTGGCCAGTGGTTGCACAAGTATTCTGAAAGACAAACCAAAGGCACCCATCTGCCAGTATTGGTTCTTGTTGAGAAGTACAAGAGAGGAGATAATGTGATCATGCGGCAATGTTTCCATGTTGGTGACTACGAAATAGTGGTCAGCTTCAATAATCCAAAACTCTATATGTGGGAAAAGATAAACTTTGAGGGCCCTTTAAGGAAGCCTTCCCTTGATGGTCCACCTATTTTTAGCCAGACATGGGATTCGCGTGTCAAACTGACCTTTGGATGGGAAGCCCCCATGGATTAGCCAGATGTCAAGTCTCGGTCCTATTTCCACTATAATACCCACCGTGTTGGGACAACGGTTTAAAATGGAGGTGTCCCAAAGTTTCTTTATGGTCCACCTCATTTGAGCCATTCGGAACATTCCTCTGGCCCGATAAACCATTGGATAGGGATGGCCACACCCTGATTTAACCAAATGTCAAGACTTTTGGGTCCCATCTCCACTATATGGACCACCTTATTAGGCCTTTCTACCCTTGTATTTTCAATGTTTTAAAATCTAGGTGTCCGAAGCTGCCGAATTTGAAAATTGGTTATTGTAACCAATTTCCGTAGCTTAATACCTCCATATGGGAGAATGGGATTGGGCTGAAACTTAACCTCATGAATAGATGATGGTGTATTGGTGTGGACAACATGTCCAAAAAATTTGAGCTCTAACAGAGATGCCACGTGGCAAATATTTGAGCTGTTGATGACTCATATTGTTTTCACTCTATTGCTGATATTTATATCCAATTATCCATTACAAAATTCTGTCTTATCATGTAACCATAGTTCATGGTAATAGTGGTCTGCATTTTGTCTGGTTATCATGTTCTTGGAACTTCTGTCCATGTCAAACACTAAGAGAGTTTGCTGTATCTATGCTGCATTGAGAAAAGATTGATGGCCTCATTTTAAAATCTCTTTGCTGCCTACCACATAGCAAATATTATTTCCATTTTTTTTCTTCCAAAAATAGGTTCTTTTGAGGGCTACCATGGCTGACCGTCATATGTTAGTTGCTGTTAACATGAAAGGCACCGCAGTGCTTCACTGGGGTCTGCCAAGGTCATCTTCCGGAGAATGGTTGGTGAGTGTTTTCATTTCCTAATTATTGGAAGCAAGCATTATGGAGTACTGCAAAATGATGCAATTGCAATAGATTAATGTTGTTATGACTTATGATTTTCTGTAGTCGACCTACTACTGCACTTTGTAATCCACCTTTATTTCTTATGAAGACCCCTCCATCAGATATATTACCTGAAAGGTCAAAGCTGCTTGATGGTGCTTGTCAGACTTATTTTAAGGATACGCCCACTGGAGAAGGGTTCTTTCAGGTGATGCATATTTAATTATAGTTTCAAAAAATTACATAATTTTTCTCCTTCATTGATGCTTGACGTCAACTTGGGTTCATTTTTATGTGCATATTTCTTTATAATGCAGTTTGTGGATATCAATCTACAACAAAGGGATTTTCTGGGAGTTCAGTTTGTCATCTGGTCTGGCGGATCTTGGATAAAAAACAACGGATCTAATTTTTTTGTTTCCTTGAAATCAACAGACCGTACATTTGGAAAGGTCATTTTAGCATCCCCTCTTGAGTAGTTAATTGTGTTTACTCTTCTGGGTTTACTTTGGCATTATAAATTTTGTTTAGTGGTAACACTCAGTAGCCATGGGATATAGAAATCGTATATGCTAGTTGAATCTAAATGTCTCCCAAACATTAGGATAAGATTAGGGAATACATAGCAATTAGCCTTGAAACTTGGGAAATGTTTGAAGAGCCATGCTGACACTCTAAAAATTGAATATACTACCACCAAAAAATATTGTAATGTAAGTAAATTTTAAGAGATGGAAGTTGTCACTGGTCCTTGATACACAATTTATGAAAAACCCCAAACAAGAAAAATGCAAAAAAGAAAATTATGGTAATGTTGTGTTTTCACAGTCACTTTGCTGCAGGAGTGATAGTTTTGGTTGGCCATAATATTTTAAATGTTAAACTGTAGTTTGGTAGTTGCATCGCATGTTGAAAAAATATATATATATATATATATATGTATATATATATATTGAAAATTGCAAGTTTCTAATTACACCATAGTTATTGTTTCCCCTTCCAAAAGTGGGATGTGTTGATGATATTTTGAAAGATGCAGTCTACTTTTTAATTCAGAAAATACCTACTCCACCAATCCCCACACCGGCCACTATTTTGATCATTTTGTTACAATACTCCATTCAATTAGATTAGGTTTTGTGCCTTAGTTTAGCTGTTTTAAATGGTCACTGCATCTCAAAAATTTATTCCACCCTTTTCCTTTTTCTGTGGTACTCATCTCTTATTTTGTGGTATTTCTCTAATTTTGGTGCTGTTCAGTTTTGTTCTTGAGTCTTACATAGTTACATGTGGCATAATGTTAGTTTTTTTTCCTGTGCATGACTAAAGCATTAAAATTGCGGGGGAATAGGGATGGAAAAGGTACTGTTAAATTGTTACTCGATGAAATATCTGAGAGGGAGAAGCACGCTGAGAGATCATTAATGCACAGGTGACCCCTGAATTATTGTATCTGGTAGAAATGACCAATAAATATTGGATTAATGTGAACAATCCTTGGCAGTGGAATAAATTTGTATTTGTTTCAAGCTGAGTGTGAGTGGCTGCTGATCTTTATGTATATTGGACCAAGTCTGTTGTAATTTTGTAACTGTTGGATATGCTATGATGAAAGAGTACGTACATAAGCCGTGTTAGATTTGTCCACATGGGCAAACTGAGATGATCCCCTTTTTTTCTGAGTCATATCTGTTGAAATTGTTGTAAAATGTACCTTTCAAAATTGATTTTATTCTAGTTTCCAGCTAATGACGTGCATTTGCTTGGCATAGGTTCGACATTGCAACAGAGTTGACTGAACGCTGCCAAAGTGAAGGAAATTTAGGGCTTATCGGTGTATTTGTTTGGTTGAGGTTTATGGCATGCAGGCAGCTTACATGGAATAAAAATTATACTGTGAAACCTCGGTAAAAAATTGTTCTCTATTTTTTTTTTCTTCCATACTCTTGATTTTGGTTGATTCTTTGTGAGAGTTTAGACTTTTTTGCCTTGTGCAGTTTATTTCCTTTCTCAATATTCTGTGGGTACCAGAAATGTCCATCGAGCTTGATCAAGATTCGTGTTTATGTCTTTACTTTAGTTGGAGACTTTCTGACTTTCTTGACTTTAGTATAGAATCTAGGAATTACTTGTTTCACTACTCTTATTTTTCACTCAGTCATCCTGATAAATCTTAGTTTTATGCATGTGCTGTCAATGATATCAATGACTATGCTGGGATATTATTATTCAGTTAAATGCACTATGAATCTAACTCGGTGGGATTTACGAAATACTTATAGTTGTTTAAAAACATTATTTTTTACCTTTTCATTCACATACTGTCATAGTTTTTAAGGCGCTGATGCGGTCCTTTGGTAGTAAGGCAGTCCGCCGACTTGCGAGAAGTGTGAAAGGTGACCGCCTTATACACTAAGGCGCTATAAGGCGACGCCTTGTAGCGCTTTATGTATGAGGCGGTCGCCTTATGTACTCACTATTTTGAAAGTCAAATTTAAAATTGTTTTGCCGAAGATTCCAAATTACATTTTCTCATTGGCAGGTGTATAAGTTTTGATGCACATGTGATGTATTGGATCGAATTTTTTTTTTTAAAAACACATTATCACATCTGCAGGACCGACGACTGAATGCTTCTTGTCGTATATTTTTTTTTATCCACGTATATCTTCAATCTATCATAATTACTAGAAACATTTGAAAATAGGTTACCGTGAATTAGAACTTTATAACACCATACGTCGGAATATGCTATCCCGCAATGCAAGAGTTGACGCACCTTGCCTTATCCGGACCAGATCATCGGTTACTATTTTTTTTTTTAAACAAATTTTAAAATTACTTGATGAAGATTCCAAATTACATATTCTAATTGGGAGGTGTATAAGGTCTGATGCACATATGATGCATTGGATCAATTTTTTTTTTTAAACAAATTTTAAAATTGCTTGATGAAGATTCCAAATTACATATTCTAATTGGGAGGTGTATAAGGTCTGATGCACATGTGATGCATTTGATCATTTTTTTTAAATAAATTTTAAAATTGCTTGATGAAGATTCCAAATTACATATTCTAATTGGGAGGTGTATAAGGTCTGATGCATATGTGATGCATTGGATCAAATTTTTTTTAAATAAATTTTAAAATTTGTTGATGAAGATTCCAAATTACATATTCTCATTGGGAGATGTATAAAGTCTGATGCACATGTGATGCATTGGATAAAAAACCATATAAAAAATAAAAACCCTTACCATAAAAAAAAAAACCAAAATCAGTAAAAATCGTGCCTCTCATTCTCTCTCAGTTTGCTACTTTGTCTCCAAAACGCAAACCCCCAAACCCTAACGTCCGACGATCCTTTCTTCGGCGATTTCTCCTTCTCCTCCGACAGCCTTCGGCGACATTTGGCGATCTCCGATGAAGTGCTTTCATCTCTCTCCAGGTATGTTTTAGTTTGTATTTTTAATTTCTGGCGATCTCCGTGGCAGCCGCCTCCTTCGATTCTTCTCCGGCGGCTTCTCCTTCTCCTTCGACAGCCTCCGGCAACCTTCGGCTTCTCCTTCTCCTTCGATTCTTCTCCAGGTATGTTTTAGTTTGTATTTTAAATTTCTGATTTGTGCGATTTTTTTTTTTCTTCTTTCTTCTCCTTGCTTCTTCCTTCTTCGTATGATTAGTTTTTTTTTTTTTTTCTTCCTATGGTGACTGTTGGCGGGTTGATAAGTGCAAGTTTTTTTTTTTCTCTATTTTCTTCTTTCTTTTCCCTGCTTCTTCCTTCTTCGTATGATTATTTATTTATTTATTTTTCTTCCTACAGTGACTGTTGGCTGGTTGATAAGTGAAGTTTTTTTTTTCTCTCTTTTCTTCTTTCTTTTCCCTGCTTCTTCCTTCTTCGTATGATTATTTATTTATTTATTTTTCTTCCTACAGTGACTGTTGGCTGGTTGATAAGTGAAGTTTTTTTTTTCTCTCTTTTCTTCTT
>NC_056561.1:32131333-32157477 GCF_013358625.1 Macadamia integrifolia | reverse complement strand
ATGGTGAGAATCCTAATACCGCATGCTCCTATATGTAGTACGACTGCATAGTGCCACCGTGTCCCATACCACGGGCCACCAATGCATTCGTTTCCAAGCCGACCACGGCATCTAGTCTATCAATGCATTATGCAACATGATGTACACATTCGACATATAACATCTCATTCCATTTGCATTTGAAAAATAAACATAGCATAAGTGCACGTCAATGTGTGAAATGACTATTCTATATAGCATATTCATGATGACATGACTAGATTAGATATGGTTATATGAATGCCAAACAAATGCCTTGAAACAAGGCCAAACGTCCTCTCTCCACTTACTTGTAGCGTACAAGGATTCCCGCTTGGTACGGGTGAGATCCGGAGCGAAATGGGTAGGCTTTGGTGAACCTAACAAAATTGAGAGGGGTTAGTACTTCACCATTTTAGAATCAAAATTAATGAAATCCGACGTCAAAATCGTGTTTAGAACGTCGAAAGAAGGTCCCACGTCCGATTTGGGCTCGATCGGACCTAAGAATCACATTCTGGCCACTCAGGTGGGTCACTCAGGTGGGTTGTCTACCCACCGGTCCTACCCGCCGGTTTTGGACCGGCGGGTATGGACCCGCCGGTAGGACCCGCCGGTCCTACCCGCCGGTTTGGCCAGAACCCCCCTGGTCCTCTCAGGTGGGTGACTCAGGCGGGTAGGGACCCGCCGGTTACACCCGCCGGTTTTGGCGGAAAAACCCCAGTTTCTTCTCAACTTCCTCCATTCCTTGGGGACCCAAATAGGGCTTTTCTCAACCCATTCTTCACACCTTTAAAGTCCTATAGGATGGTTCTAGCTTAGATCTAAGTTAGACTCAAGTGAGGGGAACCATCTTACCTTCTTTGCCCAAGAATGACTTCAAACCCTCCAAATCACTTCCAACTCACAATGCTCCTTCTACCTTGTCAATATCTCTTCAAATCCTTCAAGATCAACACATAAATCATCTATTAAATCTTAGATTCATCATTTCAAAGGGTGTCTACAAGATCTTAAGAAACCATACCCGAATCAAGGGTTTAAAGCGTGGGTATGGTGAATGTTCATAAAACCCAACTTTTCTTACCTCCAACTGTAGATCTCGAGTTGAAGATTACTCTTCCGGCACCGGAATGGCAAGATCGAGCTTCGGCGCCGCTGAAATCCTTCCTTTCTTCCTCTTCTTTTCTTCTTCCCTTTCTTTTTCTCTCTCCTCTTTACTTTTCTCACCAAACGTACGGGGGTAATAAATGGAAAGAAAAGAAGTCATAAAGCTTTATATACTATTCCTAATTAAGTGAATAGTGTTGGGTGGGTCACTCAGGTGGGTGGGTGTACCCACCCGACATACCCATCCGAGAGTCAAAACTTGGGATTTTGACCGGGCTCTGACCTCGGCTCGGACCCTACCCCAAGCATACAATGTAGCATACGTATATAACCTTAAAATACGGATATAATACCTGTTCTATCCGTACATAGCCTTATGGTAGGTGCACGTACACGGTTTGGGCACTCCCGTCTCTTCTGGCACTGGCTCGGACTTGTCGGGCCAGCCGGTGTTTAAGGTCACCCGTGCCATCATAGCCCATAAGGAACCCGCTCTAACATCCTCTGGCTCGGTTCCTGCATGGTTAAACCGGTTCAACCACGAAATCAGACCGGGTTTAAGAAGCGGGATATTACACTATCCTTTCTTCAAGGTATGTTGCTTATAATTAAAACAATGATTATGTTGTTTTGTGGTTATACGTGGTTTGATTTGATGAATATCTATGTATTGGTACTAGGACTGCATTGGCGCGATTGATGGCACTCATGTTAGTGCTTCTGTACCTCTACCCAAACAAATACTGTACAGAGGAAGGAAAGGAGATACGACCTGGAATGTTATGTGTGTATGTGACCTTGACATGAATTTCACTTTTGTGTACGCTGGTTGGGAGGGTTCTACAAATGATTGTCGAGTATTCAATGAGGCATTGAATAACCCTAAATTTGAATTTCCTCATCCTCCACCTGGTACATTCTAAATCTTAACCTCATCAGTTGATTATGCTCTATTTTACATATTGTGTTGATTCATTACTTTTCACTTTACGTGCTAGGTAAACATTATGTGGTTGATTCTGGTTATCATCTACTACTGGGTTCTTGACGCCGTTCAAAGGACAAAGATACCATCTAAATGATTATAGGAATAGACATCCAAGGACAGCAGTAGAGCTATTTAATAATAGACACTCTTCTGTTAGGAATGTCATAGAGTGCAGTTTTGGTTCTTTGAAGAAGCACTTTCCAATTCTCAGCAAAATGCCATGTTTTCCACTGAACACCCAAACATGCATCGTCATTGCTTGTTGTGCACTTCACAACTTCATTCGGGAGGAAGAAATTGCAGACAAGAATTTTGAGGAGTTTGGTGAAAATTGGTCGAATCAGGAGCCTGAAGAAATTCAAGATTATGTACCACCGGCTCACATTAGTATAAACTTAGCAAAAAGAAGAAGATAGATGGATGATCTTAGGAAAAAGATTGCAAATGAGTTAGCTGTTAAAGCCGGAATGGCTCAAATTACATGATTACATTTTGATGATTGGATTTAAACTTTGAAGTAGTGGGACATGTTTTGCAGTTAAGAATTAAGTTGGAAGACCTAATTTATGCCCTTAAGTTCATAATTAGATACTTTAAGAATTATGTCAATATTTGAATTTATTCTTGTTCATACTTTTATGTTATTATGATAGATCATATTTTTGTTGAAACATTTCATATTTCATATGGCAAGGAAACACGGCCAAATATTTCATATTTGAAGTGAATACCATGTTGTTGATATGGAAATATTCTTATTTATCTCATTCAACTTAAGTTATTTGGGTAATAATGATTTTCATAACTTAGAATTTATTAAAAAACCATTGACTATCCTTAGATTTTATTTAAAAATCACAACTTTGACACCCATGGTGAAGATGACACTTTATGTAAATATTGGTTTCTAACAGAAACGATTCTATTAAGTACGAACCATACATGTTTCTGTTTCTTTCAGGTTACAAAATCAATTTTTTTTTTGCGATTACCATACAACATTTAAGATGCAGAATCACTCCAAAAAAATAGAAATGCAAAAAAGTGTGCTAGCCCCAAAATCATGTTAAAAAAACAGAATCGTTACAGTACAGAGCCTAACTAACTACTTTGCCTAAAAATAGACAAATGAAAGGAAACTAACTGACTAACTAACTAACAAACTTAGTTGTGAACTAGACGGAAGGAATTAGAAGTAAAAAAAAAAACTAATAAAACTCTAATTGGCCAATTGGATGGCTGCTGGTCTCCTCCCTTGAAGCTACAATCGATGGCTGTTTGGACGAGTCCTTTGAATTTAATTCTTCAACAATAAGGGACAGCAGCAGGGGTCTTCTAGAAGATTCTTTTGAGGGCAGAATTGCAGGAGTAACTCATGAACAATGTTTTCCAGCTTTTGGGCTGGTTAGATGTGGCCATAGAAGGGCCAGATCAGCATGCCACTTGGCCTGATTTGATGGGCTGAACCAGGGCCAGATATAGGGCAGAGCTGGACCACAATCTGGTCACTCAATGGCTCCTCTTGGTAGCCCTAACTACATCAGATCTTCTATATAATTTATCAGCAGGGGGAATTTTGGTTTCTTATAATGTCTCAGGCAAAAGCAGAATCCTTATGCTGGGTGTATTTCCAAAAAGCTAGCATGGGGACCCCCAACTGTGCTTCATAGTCACTCGATGAACAGAACCACACTGAGACGGTACATTTTATGGAACAACACTATAATATAATAAATGGGGGCTGTCCTCAAACTCAACTAAATCGAAAAGTTCTACGCTATGTAATAACTTTGACTTCATATGCAAAAATGCAATTGAACCAAACAAGTGAAGCAACTATGCATCCTAACAGAGCAACTATTTTAATGCCCACAATGGAAATGCAAACCATGCAAAGGCATTCACAGAAGGATAAACAAAAGATTTCTCATATACTGCAGCAGCAGCAGCTGCAGCTTGGAGTCTGATTTGATGCTGTGTCAAATTATTATCAGTTGCACCACCTTCTGAACCCTGAGTAGACGTACTTGCAGCATCCATTCCTGCACAAGGTTAAAATGGTGAGTTTTTAAAATATAGCAGCTTCACTTCATCAACAATCCCAGAAGATTTCTCTACCTCAACCATGCACACAAAAAAGAGACACAAAATGAAGATGGTAAAACTACAGAAGAAAAGTCTCTGCATCATTACAACTATATACCAGGGAAGAAAAACCTTTCAGTTACAATAAACCCAAGTATTAATCAATCCATCAAAGGTTGGCCAAAAAATACTGAGAGCCTATATCTCATGAGTACACTCAAGAATATACTTAAAATCCATGCCCATGCTTTTTTATCTGGGTCAAAGTGTTCAATTCCAAGTATGGTTCATACTCATAACCATCATATTGGCACATTTAAAAAAACAAAATAGCCCCAACTCCGATATTTGACAAAATCGGTCAACAAAGCCACCACATCATCAAAAAAATAATAATAAAAAAAAACATATATATATATATATATATAGGAAGTAGGTTCCCTCCGACGCCCACCTGTGTGAAGTTTCAGACTTTGCAGGGGGTATTATGAAACTCATCAAATAAGGGGAGATATTTAGGACATTTCCTAGGGAGAGGGGTGCTACAGTAATCTGGGTGGGGGCATGCAAATAATCTTACAAAAATAGATGTTGGATGCAAATAAGTATGTCTAGGAATTGGATACAACTGACTGTCAAATTTAGGGTCTGGAGACTCAGCTGATATGTCTCTTCAGGGGATCCAATAAAATAAACTGAGATTCGACTTCTAAGTAAGCAAGAAAGCTAATACTTAAGTTGCATTCAGTATCCAAACATAAAAATGAAAACATCAGCAGTAAACTCATGCAATTTGTGAACTCATAACATGACTTTATGAACTCCAAATGTCATGGGGTACTAAAATTTAACATTTGTAATGAGAAATGAAAACAAACCGATCCAATTTTCACAGGTATCTTAAAATGTAAGGGCAAGAAAGTATCTCAACATGTCTAAATTCTGTAAAATGTTTGCTTCTGAGTCCAATTCTTCTAGAGGATACAACAAAATACTTGAAAACAAGAACATTAAGGGAATGATAATTCAGCAACAAAAGATAATGAAAACATGAAAACATAAACATTGAAGGGAATGATAATTCAGCCACCAAAATTACAAATTTTTGGAATGTTGCATAGCAGGCCAATGCCTTTTCTTCCTAAAACAATGTTTTGAACACATCACCTCACCACAAATTAATGAGACACCCCCAAAGGAACCATTGTGATTTCAAGTCACAAGCATGAAAAGAAATGAAGCCAATTTCTAGAAATTACCTTGCTGATGAAAATCAGACCTGACTCCATGTCTCCCAGATGCAGTTATCCCATTTTCAGGAGGAACAACAAGTGCTCTGCATGTAGGACAAGTATGTTGCCGCTCTAACCATGACCGGAGGCAATTCACATGAAAAAGGTGTCCACAAAGGAGCTTTTTGGCTCTCACCATCTCCTCATGACAAATAATGCATGTTGCATCACTTCTGCAAATTGAACATAATTTTATGATTAATTCAAGAAAATGTCAGGAAAAAGAATATTCACATAAGCAGAAAGGCAAATATTGACACTCACGCATTAAGCTCTTCAGGTGTCACATCTGGGAAACGTTCATTCATATTTGAAGTGATTTTCCGATAGCGAATATATTCAGATACTCGGACCTTGAAGTTGCGGAAGGTATCATAGAGTTCTCGAATTAAGTGCAATGGCACACCATAGTTCCTAAGAACCATATCCACAGTCAAACAATAGGGTAACACAAGCAGATTGATAAGCATGTCATGAAACAAAAGACAAATACATGAAAAACCACATGGTTATAAATAATTCTTTCTCAGAAGAAATAAGGATCACCATATGTTGAGGATCAATGAGATGATAAGAAAATTGCAAGACAAACTACAAGCAATTTCTAGTTTTCCAGATAAACAAGGAAATGAAATTGTCATGGGAAAAACTACTTTCCTAAAAGGCCCACCCTCATTGTGTCACGTGTACAAATAATGCAGCTATTCTGACAGATAAAGAGGGCATGGTTTTGATTAGCGACGTTTCAGAACCTAATTTAATCAAACCACTTCCCATGTATGTATACATATATGCCTACAGTAATCCCACCACTACTGGGCACCCTCCCAAAGTCTAGAAATTTTTAAATCTCTATTTTTTCACTTTGTAAATTTTGTTGGGATGAAACTTGACATGTGAGCAGGGGACATTGAGATCTACATGTCCACAAAATTTGAGCCCCATCTGATGCTATATGAGGAAGATTATTAGGGTCATTTAGGAAGCCATCTGATGTGCCAGGTGGCAAGATTTTTAGGGCGATTTAGGAAGCCATCTGATGTGCTAGGTGGCAAGATTTTTGGGGCCGTCTAGGAAAGGCTTCTTAAATGGAATGTTTAGGAAAACTGCCCCCTTTGTCATGGTAGGAGAAAAGCCTTCACTATCTCCCACCCTCCTACTGGATCACCATGACCTCCATCTACTTCATCAGGCACAAAAAAGAAGAGGCGTGTACCCATGCACGGGGCACCCACCACTGCGGGCTCTAGGGAGGGACATAATGTACTCAGCCTTACCCCAGCTTCATGGAGCGTCTGAATCCCGATTCAAACCCGTGACCACTAGGTCTAATGGAGCAACCTTACTGTTGCGTCGAGGTTCGGCCTCTCTGCTTCATCCTCTACATGGAAAGAAATTGTGGATGAAACTGAGGTTCTGTTGGAGAACAGTGAATCAATTGTCAGGGCTAAATATTCATCTTGAACCGGAGCAGCAGACCCAACCGAATGTTTAACCAAGTCCCCCCACCCCCCCCAAAAAAAAAAAAAAAAAAAAACCATATTACTGAATCCTATACCTACTCAAGTTTGGTCAGATTAAGTTCGCTTAGTGATGCAGAGCTGAAGACATATGTAAGAAGAAGGAAGAGGGTCGACCATCACCATAGTGGCTGAGGTCGACCAGGGCTGCTTCTAATGGCCCACGGTTTGGGCTAAGATGGGGTTATTAGTTACTTAGTAGTTTCTAGTTAATTTCTATTTTCAGTCTTAAAATTAGTTTCTAATTTCTGTTCTAAGCTAGTTTCTAATTTCATTAGATTACAATTTTCTAGATTTGGTAACTACATGTTGGTAGTTTATTTAGTCAATATTTAGAAACTTGGGTTTCTATTCTTTGTAATCATATACCCCATCATTATAAATAAAGAAGGGCGCCATACTAAGGCCCACGATTTTGATTATTAAGAAAAAAAACTCTCTTGTGCTGCCGCTGGGTATCCATGGCTGTTTCCTTGTGTCTGACCGAGGAAGAAGGACTTGGTGTGCGATCCAAATGTCTCCTTGTGGCGTGAAGTCCAGGAGGTCTACTTCAAGTGTTATTCTCTTTAAGTTCTTATATATCTTCAAGGTTTATTAAGGCTACAAAAACCAGGTATGTAATCTATCACTCTGCTGCCCAGAAAATTCTACAAAACAGAGCATCCGCCCCTACTGGAATACCCAGATCTTAGTGTCGGTTTGAGCCCAGATTTTGGTCGATTGGTTGTCCAAATACTACTAAGGATCGACCCTAGTATGGACTGTTTCTGAAGAGTCTAAAAATCTCCCAATTTTTTGTCTTTTAGTGACCTGCTGTGTCCTAACTTGAGATCGATTACTGTGACTGGTTTTATGTTGTTTCCTTAATATTGTGGATCAGTATTGTCACACCCTGTTCGCACAGAACCGGGCCAATGACCGGGTTAACACCGGCTAACCCAAACCTGCCTGGATCATCTGATACTGTATTCCACCACAACATACACACAACTAATAAAATATTATCAGATCAGTGGAAGACTTGGTTTACCTGTGAATATTTCTATAATACTTGATACCCGAATTGTGATACGATAGTTATATACATGTGGGCCCGAAGGCATGATATTTACACAATAAAAGTACAATTCACATATTGTTTGAGATTTAAAATGTAATCGCAAGCGTACGGATCAGTGTAGCTACGGGTCGAACACAGGGAGAGCAGCCACTTTATTTTTTTATTTCTTTTAATAATGCGAAAGTGAACCGATTAATGATTTTGATCTAATTCTAATTACCATCCTAAACATATGTATCTAAAATAACGTCCTAACCATTCGTCATCTAAGAATTTAAAGACGCAAGCCACGTAATTAAAATTAAATAAATAAATAACTGAAAATAAACAACCCATGCAATTAAAAAAAATATAAATAAATAAAGGAAAAAAATACTGAAATAAAAATAAAGTAAAAGAAAGGGGATAAAGCTATAGAGAGACTCACAAGTACGTTTCTCTACTTAGCCCGAGGGATGCATCATAATATGAGCTTCCCTACTTGACCAGAGAGTCACTCTTACAAGGGTTACTCTACTTGGCTTTAGGGAAAGGGAGACAATCAAAATAAAAACAATAAATTGATGGTTCTATGACTAGGAGGGGCAAAGCCAACACATACACTAGCCATGAACCTTGGGGGAAAGGGATAGCAATAATGTAACGACTAAAAATAAAAATCCTAAATTAAGAAAGAAAAGGTAGTCAAAAGAGGGAATGAGAGGGGGGAGAGAAGACTACTGAAGGAGCCTACTTACTTGAATCAATGCTTGAACTTGAAAAAAAATTGCTCCACGGCTCATGATCTTGTCACCTAGATCTAAGCCTAGAACTATAACTTAAAAAATTACAACTCAATTGCATAAATCATAAACATAAAAAGAACTGAATAAAAATAAAAGAGTACTTGCATTAATTGAAATAAAAAAAAAACTATTACAAAAGTGATTAAAGCAAAAATAGAGAAGAACTAAAACCAAAGAGTGAGAGAGGGAGAGAGAGAGCAACTAAAAAAAAAACTAGAAGAAGAATGAATTGTCTCCCCTCCTCTTACATGAGTTGTATTTATAGGGAATGGGGAGGTAAGGTAACAATTTTCTCTTTCCTAAAAGAGAAAAACCCACAATTGATTGTGAGATCTTTTGAGACCAAAAGTGCTAAGGTGGAGGAGAGAGAAGAGAGAAATAAATTTTGAGAAATTTCCTATAATTTTTTGCTTATTTTCTTTCTTTTTTTTTTTCTAATTTATTTTTCTTCTTTTTCTCTCTCCTAGGGACGATTTTCTTCTTGCTTTGTGTGATTTGGACAATATTTTGGTGATGATGTGGAGGAGAGAGAAGATTTGGACAATCTTTGGTTCTCCCTTTTTTTCTTTCCTTTTTTTTTTCTTCTCTTCTTGCTTCCACGATTTTCCTTTCCTTTTTTTATTTTTTTCTTCTTGCTTCCACGATTTTCCTTGCTTCTAATTTGATGTGGAAATCCCCTCCATGCCCTTAGTGCTTTAAGTGAGTGAAAAACAGGAAATCTTCAACAAAATTCTCTAAAAAAAACAACATTGAGATTCAAACTTGAGACCTCTTGGTGAGCAAGGGAATTTTGTACACCATAGCTCACCAACTACAGTTGGTAGTTGTTGTTACTAAAAACAAATCTTCAATCACTTAAGGATGTGGTCCATCGATCCTTGTTGGCATTTGGAATATTCCTTGTACCTCTGGGACAATTGCAAACGGGCTGGTTCTGCATCTCGGTTCAGTTATGATCCATTATTCTTTTTCTGACCCGAAAAGAATAATCATTTGTACGGGTGACCAACCGAATGTGTACTTTTAATTGAACACGTCCATCTTGCTTAGAATTTCGTCCTCTTCGCAATCATGGAAAGAAATAGGACCTCTTTACATGTAAAATTGAAGATATAGCACCCGATAATCCTTAAGGCCTTGAAAATATAAAACTTGCAAAAAGAGAGTAAAACCCAAGGTAGCTCCATTCTAAATATGTAAAATGCATGTTTTACTACCCTAGATTTCACACATAAATGTGCTCATCAGAATTCCCCCACACTTAGACTTTGCTAGTCCTCAAGCAAAACAAAAAGAAAAAGAATAAAAACAAAAAAAACTAACTCACTTTTATAGGAATCATGGTTGCACTTAGCATGTGCAACAAGCCTTTAAACCCCTAAGTCACCCCTAGTGGACGAGTTGTGTCTCATGGGTGTTTGCAGTGAATATAAACCCAAAATTCAGAATAAACAAATCCCAACTTTGGCTAAAGGTAAGGCACATACCAATCCGGAGCAAAGATAATTTCTCTTACAAGGGACCCCCACACTTGAACTTTTATTACCCTTCATCAATTCCAGGCACTAGCATATTTCTTAATTTTGAACTCACCTCGTCTCTTCCAAAACATCCTTATCTTAGGGCAAAACCACTTGTGAAGAAATAGGGAACCAATGACTAAGGCGTTGGAGCATTTTTGACCAAACATGTTACCAAGCATTAATGACATTTGCACATTTTTTCTCTTTTTTTTTTCACTAATAAGCTCTATTCTACTCCACTACTTTTGGCCTAAATAACATGGTGGAGCAAACACCAGACACCCAAGTTACTATGTAGCTTCGCTTTTTGCATATGCCCACAAAGGCAGTGATGCTAGAGTTACTTCAGAAGTTTCCTCCCAAGGAATTTCGATCAAGACACCACGCTTCCTGAGGCGCAATGCCCTGTCTAGTTCCAAGGGAATCAACTCTTATTCTTCTTTATACCACATTTCACATTTCATTTAAAATTGTGCATTTGTCAACCCATGCCAAATTAAAAAGAAGGTCTCAACTCCAAATCAAAAGTACAAGGAACCCACAAACTTACATATGGTCCATCACCATAAAATTAGGGATCTCTTATTTTTCAAAAGAAAGTCCCATCTCAAGACACATGCTTGTTTCTTTCTTCTCAACAGGGTTTTATACGTTCAAAATGGATACCTTCATCAAAACTTTTATTTTCATACATCAAGCATCCGAATGGTCTGATCATTAGCCAAAAGCCAAAGTAGGACTTCATCCTTAGCAAGCTCAAAAATAAAAAGAAAAACAAACAAAACAAAGTGAAAAAAAAAACAAAAACTAGTTTCCCTCCCCCACACTTAAGTCATGCAATGTCCTCAATGCATGGAAAGAATTAAAAGCAAAGACAATGCAAGGGGGTCATACCTGATTAAAAGTTAGTCATCAGTGTAAAGAGGTTCATGGAGATCCATGACCTCTTCACTACTAGTAGTAGGAAACTCGAGGAACGGTTTCAAACGCTGACCATTAACCTTCGAAATTACCCCTGTTCCTGGATTCAAAATTTCCATAGCCCCATGGGGATATACATTATGAACAATAAATGGGCCATCCCATCGGGATCTAAGCTTACCAAGAAAAAGATACAATCGAGAGTTGTACAATAAGACCTTATCACCAATTGCAAAAGATTTACGCAGAATGTGTTTATCATAGAAAGCTTTGGTCTTTTCCTTGTAAATTCTAGAACTTTCATAAGCTTCATTCCTAAGTTCCTCCAACTCAGATAGTTGGAGCCTACGATGAATTCCTGCTTCAGACAAATCAAAGTTAAGCTTCTTAATGGCCCAAAAGGCCTTATGCTCTAACTCAACTGGTAAGTGACAAGCTTTTCCATACACCAAACGGTAGGGAGACTGGCCAAGGTCAGTCTTGAATGCAGTCCGATGGGCCCACAAGGCATCAATGAGCCTAAGGGACCAATCCTTACAGTTGGGATTAACAGTTTTCTCCAAGATTTGTTTGATCTGCCTATTAGACACCTCCACTTGGCCACTAGTTTGGGGGTGATAAGGGGTAGATAACTTATGGGTGATCCCATACTTTTTCATTAGGGCCTTAAAAGGTCGATTACAAAAATGAGTACCCCTATCACTAATTATTGCACGTGGTGTACCAAAGCGGGAAGAAATGTTCTCTTTGAGAAACTGGACCACCACTTTGTGGTCATTAGATTTACAAGGTATGGCATCTATCCATTTAGAAACATAATCAACAGCCAAAAGTATGTACAAATTCCCAAAGGAATTAGGGAATGGTCCCATAAAATCGATGCCCCATACATCAAAGATCTCAACTACCAAAATAGGGTTGAGGGGCATCATGTTCCTTTTATTGATATGACCAAAAGGCTGGCAGGCAGGGCAAGCCTTGCAAAAATCAAAAGCATCTCTAAAAAGAGTGGGCCAATAAAATCTGCATTGGAGAACCTTTGCGGCAGTCTTCTTAGGTCCAAAGTGTCCACCACATGCATGATCATGACAAAAAGAGAGAATAGAATGTTGCTCATGATCAGGAACACATCGTCGGATAATCTGATCTGGACATATCTTAAACAAATAAGGATCATCTTAGAAAAAGTGCTTAACTTGGGAATGAAACCTATACTTATCTTGGGTGGACCAGTGATCCGGAGTCACACCTGAAACTAAGAAGTTGACAATGTCAGCAAACCATGGTTCACTCGACATTGCAAATAATTGTTCATCTGGAAAGTTCTCGTTGACTGGAGAATCAACAGTCAAGGAATTGGGAAGCCGGGATAAATGGTCTGCAACTAGGTTTTCAACTCCTTTCTTATCCCTAATATCTAAATCAAACTCTTACAAAAGTAAAACCCACCTAATGAGACGGGCTTTGGCATCCTTCTTCTGAACTAGGTATCTGAGAGCAGAATGATCAGTATACACCACCACATGTGAACCAACTAAGTAAGATCGAAACTTTTCTAATGCAAACATAACAGCTAAAAATTATTTTTCAGTGGTTGTATAATTGAGTTGTGCATCATTTAAGGTCCTACTAGTATAGTAAATGACAGTGGGCAATTTATTAATCCTTTGACCCAAAACTACTCCTATGGCAAAATCTGAAGCATCACACATCAGTTCAAAAGGTTCAATCCAAACAGGAGGTTGAACAATGGGTGCATTGGTCAACTCCTTCTTAAGTTGCTTGAAGGATTCTAGGCACTCTTTGGAAAACTCAAAAGTCTGATCTTTGACAAGTAATGAGGTGAGAGGTCGGGCTAACTGACTAAAGTTCTTAATAAACCTTCTGTAGAAGCCTACATGCCCTAGAAAAGACCGAACATCCTTAACAGATTGTGGAGGTGGTAAATTATCAATTAAATCCACTTTGGCTCTATCTACCTTAATTCCCTCCTTGGATATTACATGGCCTAAAACAATACCAGATTTAACCATAAAATGGCATTTCTCCCAATTCAAAACCAAATTCTTAGATATGCACCTTTTCGAAACTAGGGAAAGATGATGAAGACATTCAGAATAGGAATTCCCATGAATTGAAAAGTCATCCATAAATACTTCTAAGAATTTTTCGACCATATCAGAAAAAATGCTCATCATGCATCGTTGGAAAGTAGCAGGGGCATTACAAAGCCCAAAGGGCATACACCTATAAGCAAATGTTCCATATGGGCATGTAAAAGTGGTCTTATGTTGGTCTTCTAAAGCAATTGGGATTTGGTTATAGCCAGAATATCCATTAAGAAAACAATAGTATTCATGTCCAGCTAACCTCTCTAACATCTGATCAATGAATGGCAATGGGAAGTGGTCCTTCCAGGTTACCGCATTTAACTTCCTGTAGTCAATGCACACACGCCATCCTGTTTGGACACGGGTAGGGATCAACTCATTATTGGCATTAGGAACTACAGTCACACCAGACTTCTTAGGCACTACGTGAACTGGGCTTACCCATTGGCTGTCAGAAATAGGATAAATTATTCCATGATCCAAGCACTTTAGGATCTCTTTCTTAATAGCTTCCATCATCACTGGGTTAGCTCTTCTTTGGGGTTCCGTGGATGGTTTGGAATCCTCCATAAGATGTATATGATGTTGCACAATAGAAGGGCTTATACCCTTGATATCAGCCATGGTCCAACCTAGGGCTTCCTTATTATCTTTTAACACTTTAAGTAACTCCTCTTCCTAGCTAGAAGTCAAATCTAAAGAAATTATTACAGAAAGAGTCTGGTCAAGCCCTAGGAAAGCATACCTCAAATTAGATGGCAACTCCTTAAGATCTAGCTTAGGGGGCTCAACTATGGAAGGTTTGGGAATGGAATTGGAAAGGGGTCCTAAGGGCTCCACAAGTGTGTGAAGACTCAAGACTTCAGAAAAGAAATTTTCACTATCATCATCCAACTCATCCATACACTCTTGGATTCTGAATCAAAATCAATATCAAAGTTGGTAACTAAATCATCAGAAAAATTCAGAAAATCCTCAAGCATATTGATCTCTTCTTCCATATGTGGTTGCTTGCCAATCCTAAACATGTTAAACTCAACAGTTTGGTTACCAAAAGCTAATCTTAGGAAACCATTCCGGCAATTGATTAATGCATTACTGGTAGCCAAGAATGGTCTTCCTAGAATTATAGGGATCTCATCCTTGGTTAAGAAGGGCTTAGTATCTAACACAATGAAATCAACAGGGAAAATAAGTTCCCCCACCTTTAGTATGACATCCTCAACCATCCCTTTAGGAATCTTAACAGACCTATCTGCCAACTGAAGAGTAGTTCCAGTGGCTTTCAATTCTCCTAATCCTAGTTGCTTGTACACATGGTAAGGTAAAAGATTCACACTTGCACCAAGGTCAAGTAAGGCATGCTCAATATAGGTGTTGCCTATGACACAAGATATGGTAGGGCTCCCTGGATCCTTATACTTGGCTGCTATGGGCTGAATAATTATGGAACTAATGTTACCTGCCAAGAACGCCTTCTTGGGCACAGTAGTGATACGTTTGTTAGTATACAAATCTTTCAGTACCTTTGCATAGGCGGGGATCTGGGATATGGCATCCAAAAGAGGGATGTTCACTTCCACCTTTTTGAAGACTTCTAAAATTTTATCCATGGAAGCAGTCTTCTTTTTGTGCACCAAGCGATTAGGAAATGGGATAGGATGAACATAAGGACTGTTAGGGATTTGCCCCTGTTCAGAAGAATCATTTTTTGTTTCCTCACCCAAATCATCTTTAGTTTCAGAAAAATCTTTAAGTTCATCAGACGAACCTGGAACAAGAGACACACTTGTGTCCTCAATTGAAGAAGAGTTAACAGGAGTAATAGATGGGGAAGATTTAGGAACGCTCTGTAGGTACTCTCTACCACTCCTAAGGGCATAAACAGCATTGCATTGGTTATAGGGCCCTTGTTGAGTCTGACCTTGTACTATATTCAGTGGTGCATTAGTTAGTCCTTCTGAACTAACAGGTTGATGATGCCTAGGGTTAGGCTCTGGTTGACTAGGTAAAGTTCCCTTCTCCCTCTCACGCATAATTGAGACAACTTGGGTAAGTTCTCTTGTAAGATTTTGATGGCTTGTCATGAGGAGGGCCATATTTTTTTCCAAGTCACTTATTCTACTTGCCTCTCCAGTGTTGGTAAACCCAGGGGGTTGCTGATAAGATGATAGGAGAGGGGCCCTAGGAAAACTCGCCTGAGGTCCTACATTTGACCTAGGAAAAGTATTTTGGGAAAAAGATTGTTGTGCAAAGGGAGGCCTTTGGGGTCCAGGTTGACCTTGATTATAGAAATTGGAAGGTCCTGCTTGGTTGCCTTGATTCCAAGAGAAATTTGGGTGATTTCTCCATCCTGGATTGTAAGTGTTACTATATGGATTATTCTGGTATAAGGCATTAACACTATATTAGAAGTGCCCCCAGAGGTGTTGGGGCATTCTTCTATGACATGTCCAGGGGATTGGCACCAAGCACAAATCTTAACCAAATTGGCTGATGATGGCTCTCTAGGAACAATAGCCTCAATCCTCTTGATTAGGCTATCCAAATGGGCTTCCTTGGCTACTATCCCATCCACAAAATATCATTTTCCTCCTATGGTTCTTTCACTCTCTTGGGTTGATTCCCACTCACGGGTTTTGTCAGCTAAGTCAAGTAAGAATTCCCATGCCTTTCCTTCATCTGTAAAGGATGTGAATCTCTCAGGGCCTAAAGACTCTATCATTTGTTTAGTTGGGTAATCAATACCCTCATAAATTATTTGACATAAATGCCATAGGTCTAGGCTATGGTGAGGGCATTCTTGGAGTAGATTCTTGAATCTCTCCATAAGTTTGGAAAATGACTCACTAGGCTTTTGCCTAAACTGAAGGATATCACTTCTAAGCTTTTTGGTCTTATGAGTTGGGAAAAACTTCTTAAGGAAGACAACTGTGAACTGTTCCCATGAGGTTATGAAATTTGTGGGTAATCCATACAACCACTTCTTAGCTTGGTCTTTCAATGCAAAAGTGATAAACCTAAGCTTAACAGCATCATCAGAAAGTTGTTGGATCTTAATTAGAACACATACCTCTTCAAATTCCCTTAGAAATAGGTATGCATCCTCAGAGGTCAACCCATGGAAGTGGGGCAACATAGTGATGTATTGAGATTTGAGTTCAAAATTATTGCCCTGGGCTTGTGGTAGAACTATGCAGGAAGGTTGGGCTGTTCTAGCAGGGTAGAACTTATCTTTCAGAGATTTAGGTGAAGGGTTTTGCTGTTGGTCTCCCATATTGAAGGGTTTTAAAGAGAGCAAACGTATAGGGTCACTACTTGTTGGATCTCTTCTTTCTAACCGATTCTTAGTATTACGTACCCACTTAACACTCATGCAACAGAAAAACTACCCACAACTAAAGTAAGACAAGCACAAAAGAATGGATAGCAAAACTTTTCTTTTGATTTTTTTTTTATTTTTTTTTGATTTTTTTTTTTTTTTTTTTTTGCTTTTTGGGATCTTACCGGCAGGGATCCGGGGTTGCTCAGGTCAATTCCTGAGGTACTGCTACAGGGCGAAACCTGTCTTTATCATACTGTGAGGCATGGCGACCTCCACTGATACAACTATTATTGCAAGTTGTTCTTCTCAGGAATTCAATAAAAGAAAAGGAAAAATATAAAACAAAGCAAACAAAGTACTCCGATTTACCAAAAGAAAGTGAAAAATAACATGGAACTGTCTCCCCGGCAACGGCGCCAAAAACTTTTTTGAGATTTAAAATGTAACCGCAAGCGTACGGATCAGTGTAGCTACGGGTCGAACACAGGGAGAGCAACCACTTTATTTTTTTATTTCTTTTAATAATGCGAAAGTGAACTGATTAATGGTTGTGATCTAATTCTAATTACCGTCCTAAAAATAACGTCCTAACCATTCGTCATCTAAGAATTTAAAGATGCAAGCCACGCAATTAAAATTAAATAAATAAATAACTGAAAATAAACAACCCACGCAATTAAAAAAATAAATAAATAAATAAAGGAAAAAAAAATGCTGAAAAAATAAAGTAAAAGAAAGGGGATAAAGCTAGAGAGAGACTCACAAGTAGGTTTCTCTACTTAGCCCGAGGGATGCATCATAATATGAGCTTCCCTACTTGACCAGAGAGTCACTCTTACAAGGGTTACTCTACTTGGCTTTAGGGAAAGGGAGACAATTAAAATAAAAACAATAAATTGATGGTTCTATGGCTAGGAGGGGCAAAGCCAACACATACACTAGCCATGAACCTTGGGGAAAAGGGATAGCAATAATATAACGATTGAAAATAAAAATCCTAAATTAAGAAAGAAAAGGTAGTCAGAAGAGGGAATGAGAGGGGGGAGAGAAGACTAGTGAAGGAGCCTACTTACTTGAATCAATGCTTGAACTTGAAAAAAAAAATTGCTCCACGGCTCGTGATCTTGTCACCTAGATCTAAGCCTAGAACTATAACTTAAAAAAAATTACAACTCAATTTCATAAATCATAAACATAAAAAGGCTGAATAAAAATAAAAGAGTGCTTGCATTAATTGACATAAAAAAAACTATTACAAAAGTGATTAAAGCAAAAATAGAGAAGAACTAAAACCAAAGAGTGAGAGAGGGAGAGAGAGAGCAACTAAAAAAAAAACTAGAAGAAGAATGAATTGTCTCCCCTCCTCTTACATGAATTGTATTTATAAGGAATGGGGAGGTAGGGTAACAATTTTCTCTTTCCTAAAATAGATAAACCCACAATTGATTGTGAGATATTTTGAGTCCAAAAGTGCTAAGATGGAGGAGAGAGAAGAGAGAAATAAATTTTGAGAAATTTCCTATAATTTTTTGCTTATTTTCTTTCCTTTTTTTTTCTAATTTATTTTTCTTCTTTTTCTCTCTCCTAGGGACGAATTTTCTTCTTCTTTGTGTGATTTGGACAATATTTGGTGATGATGTGGAGGAGAGAGAAGATTTGGACAATCTCTATTTCTCCCTTTTTTTTTCTTTTTTTTTTTTTTTCTCTTCTTGCACGATTTTCCTTTCCTTTTTTTATTTTTTTCTTCTTGGCTTCCACGATTTTCCTTGCTTCTAATTTGATGTGGAAATCCCCTCCATGCCCTTAGTGCTTTAAGTGAGTGAAAAGCAGGAAATATTCAACAAATTCTCTAAAAAAAACAACAATGAGATTCGAACTTGAGACCTCTTGGTGAGTAAGGGAATTTTGCACACCATAGCTCACCAACTACGCTAGGTAGTTGTTGTTACCAAAAACAAATCTTTAATCACTTAAGGATGTGGTCCATCGATCCTTGTTGGCATTTGGAGTATTCCTTGTGCCTCTGGGACAATTGCAAACGGACTGGTTCTGCATCTCAGTTCAGTTCTGATCCATTATTCTTTTTCTGAGCCGAAAAGAATAATCATTTGTACGGATGACCAACCAAATGTGTACTTTTAATTGAACACGTCCATCTTGCTTAGAATTTCGTCCTCTTCGCAATCATGGAAAGAAATAGGACCTCTTTACATGTAAAATTGAAGATATAGCACCCGATAATCCTTAAGGCCTTGAAAATATAAAACCTGCAAAAAGAGAGTAAAACCCAAGGTAGCTCCATTCTAAATATGTAAAATGCATGTTTTACTACCCTAGATTTCACACATAAATGTGCTCATCACATATCAAGTACATAAAGGAAAACATAAAAAATCAGAGTATACAGCTCGGCTCAGTATCAAAGGCTAGAGCTCAGCTGGGCATCAAGGGTTGAACCCAGCTCGGCATCACATGGTAGAGCTCAGCTCGGCCTCAGAAGTGGAGCTCAGCTAGGCATCAGAACTGTGGTCCCGCAGCACAACTCTCGCATGAGCAATCAGTGCCGTGCTCTAACTCCTCAGGGGCCCACTAGTCCTCTTCAGGGAACTCAACCGTGGGACCCGACCTGTGCTCTTCAGATGGTTGACCTGTAAAATCATCTAAAAAGATGTGCACACATGGGATGAGCTCACTAGCTCAGTAAGTGGAAAGATGGACCACACAACAGTCCACACAACAATCACAATCATATGCACTACATGCCATGCAATACATTTTAAATCACATCCACCTAAGCAATATTACTAAGTCTTTGGTATAGTGCTACTATAGCCACAGTGCGCGTATACTCCGGGTACGAGCCGTGAACTCCATCCTGCGATATGCCCATAGGGCTGTCAGAGAAGGCCCACCGTGAGTACTCGAAAAAATAAAAACATGTCGGCCACCGGCTCTCAATAGAAAAGTAAATGACTGAAATTAAAGGTGCTGACTCCAGCAATTTAAAAGCAGTACGATTGGCCCTCTTGAATATACCACCGGGGTTGCCGACTGTCCAATTACCCGCCGGGCGTTATGTCTAACTGCCACAGTGACCCGACAACCGCGACCACTGCTTCCCCCCAAATGGTAACCCAACACCTTAACCCTTGTTGGGAAGGGTCGTAGCACGGGATGGTGAAAATCCTAAACCGCATGCTCCTATATGACAATAGTATGATTGCATAGTGCCACCACGTCCCATACCACGGGCCACTAATGCACTCGTTTCCAAGCCGACTATGGCATCTAGTCTATCAATGCATCATGCACAATGATGTCAACATTCATCACATAAGCATCTCATCACTTGGCATTTAGAAAGTAAACATAGCACACATGCATAACGATGTGAGGATGACTAATCTACATAGCATTTTCATGATGGCATGACTAGACTAGATACAATTAAATGAATGCCAAAGAATGCCTTGAAACAAGGCCAAACATCCTCTCCCCACTTACTTGTAGTGTACAAGGATTCCCGCTCGGTACGGGTGAGATCCGGTGCGAGAAGCATAGGATTTTGTGAACCTAATATGAGTGAGCGGGGTTAGTATTTCACCATCTTAGGATCAAAATTAACGAGATCCGAGGACAAAATCATGTTTAGAACGTTAAAAGAAGGTCGCACGTCCGATTTGGGTCCAATTGAATGTAAAAATCACATTTTGAGCCTCTCAGGTGGGTTAGACAGCCCACCTGTCTGGCCCACCGGTCTGGACCGACGGGTAGGTTGGCCCACTGGTTGGCCCGTCGGTCTGGCCTGTCGGTTGGGCCAGGGGGCCTACTAAGACCTACGGGCAGGGTGGCCCATCGGTTGGCCCACCAGTCTGGCCTGTCGGTTGTGCTCGAGTGCCCTGCCCTCTCAGGCGGGTGCCCACAGGTGAGCCAGATGGCCCATCGGTCTTGCCCACCGGTCTTGGCGGAAAACCTGTTGTTTCTTCCCAACTTCCTCCATTCTTTGGGGATTCAAATGGGCTTTTCCAAACCCATTCTTCACACTTTCAAAGTCTCATAGGATGGTTCTAACCTAGATCTAGGTTAGATTTAAGGAATGGGAAGCCATCTTACCTTCTTTGCCCAAGAACACCTCCAAAACCCCAAAATCACTTCAAATCCACAATGCTTTTCCAACCTTGTAAATACTTCTTCAAATCCTTCAAGATCAACACATAAATCATCTATTAAACCTTAGATTCATCATTTCAAAGGGGATTTACAAGATCTCAAGAAACCCTACTCGAATCAAGGGTTTTACTTGGGTATGGTGAATGTTTAAGGAATCCAACCTTGCTTACCTCTAAATGTAGATCTAGTGTTGAAGATCACTCTTTCGGCGCCGGAATGGGGAGATCAAGCCTCGGCGCCGCTGAAATCCATCTCTTCTTCCTCTTCCTTCTCTTCTCTTCTTCTTTCCTTTCCTTTCTCTCTCCTCTTTACTATTCTCATCAACGTACGAGTGTCATAAATGAGAAAAGAAAAGAAAGTATAAATGCTATATATACTTCTTTAAAATACTAAGTAATTCACATGGGTGGGTCACTCAGGTGGGTGGATGTGCCCACCTATCCGCCCACCTGAGGGCCAAAACTTGGGATTTTGACAGAGTTCGGGCCTCGGCGTGAACCCCACCCCTGGCATACGACGTTATATATGTATGCACCTTAACATACGGCTACATACCTGCTTTATCCGTACATGGCCTTATGATAGGTGCATGTACACGGCTTGGGTATTCCCATCTCTTTTGGCACTGGCTCGGACTTGTCGGGCCAGCCGGTGTTTAAGGTCACCCTTGCCATCATAGTCCATAAGGAACCCGCTCTAACTCTCTCCGGTTCGGGTCCTACATAGTTAAACCGGGTCAACCGTGTAATCAGACCGGGTTTAAGAAGTAGGGTATTACAAGTATTGTTGTTAATTTGAACCTCCAAAAGGCATCTGGAGTTTCTGGTTGTGGTTATTTAGTTTACTGCTGCTCTGTCCTAACCAATATTGGTAATCTGAAATCTGTCGACTGCTGAAATTGCTACTGTTCTGTTATGGTTTGTGGACTGTTGATACCATAGCTTGGTTGTTGGTTAGTCCTTATGTTTGGTGCTGATATCTGGTAATAGAGCCCTAATTTCTGGGTTTGACAAATCTGATTGTTAAGGACTGTTGACTAGTTAGTATTGGACTATTATTACTGTTGACAGTTGGTGATTATTGGTTGTTCTCTGGTTTATAGTTTCCTGCAGTTTTGGGTATGGTTTGGTTGTCAAATCCAGTCCTACATTACTTAGGTTGTTTTAGATTACATTTTTAGACTTCTAAGTGGTGTCTTAAAGGGCTACTGCATTGAACTCAATAAATCTTATAAGAAAGGTAAGAGTCATACATCAAGACCAAAGACTTTGCTTCATATACAAGTAGAGTAATATTTTGATAAACCTAACCAATATGAATTGGATGGCACAGGCCCAATGCCTCAACCTAACTCATTAAGTCGTGATTTCCTAACCAACCCCAAGCCTGATATGCAAAAATTTCAAACACTCCTGACTGTGATTGTAAGGTATCGAGACCTTTAGGCCCTAAGGTATTAAAGCCCGAGGTTATTTTGGTATTTTAGCACATGAGTCAACTTGTTTCTTTAGAAGAGCCTTATATGTTCTCTGGTTAAAGTTGGTTAATGTTTTGCGGGTATTTTGATTTTTTTTTTTTTAATTTGATTTCTGGTTTATTTACTTGAGGTCCCTTTTATAATTTTGATAGCATTCGTTTTGTCAAGCTAAAGAGCTTAGCAAAGGGTTTTCAGTTATTTAGCAGTCTTATTCATAGTTGTCAAGGCGCTAGGCGACCCAAGGTGTTGGAGAAGGGTAAAACATTAAGGTGACACCAACAAGGTGACCAAGGAGCCCATCCAAAAATAAGCGCCTGGACGCCTAGGAGACACCTTGACAACTGTAGTCTAGTTGATGCAAAAGTCCAACCAAAGCCAGGTCATATCCTCTTTTCCCCCTCTTTTCTCTGCATCTTGTCCTTAGTTTCAGCAAGATACAAGGTGAGTGTGTGGAGGTCTAACATCGTAAACCGAAACCATCTTCTTGTGAGTTCAATTCCACCCACCTTGTGTCCATTCTCCTTGTTTTGTTTTAGTTTTATTCTCTCTATGATCTACTATTCTTTTTCCTAAGTTTCTGTTCCAGCATATTAGTTCAGTTCACTTGTGCTCTCAGTCTTCTCTTAAAGATCTAGCCCATCCGACCTTTGGATTGAAGCCAATTTTGGATACAATGCTCCTCCCTTATAGAACATCTGTCAGGAATTGTAGTATCATCAGATCAAGAACTTGGAAGATCTACACATTTTAGTGACTTACTATTTTCTATCCACTGTCGTCATTCACCATCTAACAATTGATTTCTATGATATTTTAGCCACAAGTATAGCAGTATTAAACCAACTTTTGACCATTTTTTCAGCGTCATCGGTTCACTGGTTCTGTAGTTATTGATAGTCTCCATTCCTGCCCTCTTGTTCTCTAAATCTGGGTCACTGCGATTCCGTCCTATGGGTTAGTTTCTCAAAGCTGTCCTAACAGGTTAGTGGAAATCATCGCTAGTCTTAATAGTCCATGAGCAATTGGAGAACATAAAATGGGTTGAAATGCTTTGCAAGGGATTTTCATATTGGGCTCAAATTTGACAGGTGATATAGGTGCTATAAAATAGGTAGTGTTGAGATATGGCATATCTATGATTGTTTTTGGTGATTCCTCGCTTGTGTTCATAAGTAAGAAAAGATTATTCTTAATGGGCTGAAAATCTTTGCCAGGGGTTTTCCTTTTTGGTGTATTCCCCCTCTTTTTGGGTTCTACCCCCCCCCCCAACCCAAGGATCAGTTAGTCCCATTCCTTTTGGGCCTGCATCATTTTGTCAAGGTTTTCTCCCTTGGTTAGCCTTGTTGGCTTTGTAGTTGTATCTGTTTTTCTCTTTTGTCTTTGATAAATTTTCATTCACCAAAAACAAAAAAAAAAGGACTATTAAGTTTCATAGTGTGCAGGGTTGTTGAGGCAATGGTCTCTTGGTTGGTCAAGTCTCAGCTTGGCCTTCCAACGTGTGGCAGCAAGTGGCAATCTATTTGATCAAGAGCACTTAAGTAGGTCCAATCCTTGGCTTGTTAGTGTCAACTACAATTGGTCTACATAAAGAGCACCTCGACAAAGCCACCAAAGATTTCATCAAAACACAAATGGATCAAAAACTTATAACAGTGGGTCAAGAGCAATCAAAGTAGTCTCTCTTCAAAGGACTCCATATATGTGTAAATGAATCTTCATGTGTTTAAGAATTTATGTTGTAATTTGTATATCGTGTAATACCTTTGCATTCATGTAAGGTGAATCTCAACTCTGGACATCCTAGACAACAATACAACATATTGGTAATCCAACACTTAAGATTTTTTGGTCGACCAGCCTTGGGAAGACAAATAACCAATGGGATTTTTTACTTGGAACATACTTGAAAATATATTTGAAATTAAGTTGTCCAAAATTAGAGTTCATAACTGAAAAAAATAAGCAACCGAAACCTGGATACCAACTGGATCCAGTCTTCCCAAGAGCTCTGAGGCCTATCCAGCTGATGGAACCAGTTCACTGTTACCAACCAGCTGAAGGGACTAGAGAGAGCTCATTGACCAAGTGGCTGATGCATCCAGCCACTGGATGACAACTAGATGTTCACTGGCTGACGTACTAGCTCACCGGAGAGCGACCGGTTACTGTTCAACAGTCATAAAATGGCAATAAACAGTACCACTCACTATCAACTGGCTCGCCGGTTGGGAAAAAAAATTCCCATGGAGCTGCTTTTCAAGTTGGATTTTGGGCCACATTGGATCATTATAAATACACAAAGTGTGAACCATTTCAACCTACTCTTGTGACTCCAATTTGTGCATCACTTGCGAGTTAAAACACCATTGAACCTACAATTGAATATATTTATCTGTGTCTCAGTGCCTTTACTTGAGAATCATCATTGTGCCTTCACTTGCATGTCCTCCTTTTTATAGGTTTTGTGTTTTATTTGTATATCCGGCTTTTGGAGCCATTGTTGTAATTGAGTGGAAACACTAAACACTTTTTCAAAGGGTGTTGTTGTGGGATATTGGATGATCTCCACAGTTGTAAGGTTGTTAGTAGTGATCCTTGTAAACCACTAGGGTTGAGTGTGAGCCAAAACACTTGATTTATTGTTGAACCAGGAAATACAATTGTGACTGTCATTGCAACCATTCTATTCGAAAGTCCCAAGTGTGTGATTATCACTTGGTAGTGGATGTAGATGAGTTGCCGAAACACTTTGTGTCAAGGTCATTGTCTCTCATCTCCTCTCAATTACATTTAGACACTAACCTTATAACTGTTACATTCATCATTTTATTGGGTAGTGAAGTTTTTAATTTGCCATTCATATTCCATGATACCCAATTCACCCCCCCTCTTAGGTTGCCTCGTCCTAACTAGCAAACCCATGAAGAATTGGTGAATATAGTTCAACAACCTTGATGAAGGTTATATTTAACTTTATACTCCTCCGGCCTTCATGCAAAGGCTATGGTCTCCTCAATTCTTTCTCCTTGGGGCTGGTTGCCTCCTTCCTCCCCCACTCCTCTACTGGATCTCTAGTCCTCCCTCCCCCACTCTCCCCCCTGGGCATAGAGGCAGAGAAGACCATTGCATTTGGCTTCCCTCTTCCAATGGGTTATTCTCTTCTACCTCTGCTTGGTCTTTTATCCGTCCCCCATCTCCGTCGGTTCCCTGGCATAAACTAGTCTGGTTTAAAGGTCATATCCCCTGCCATAACTTCACTCTTTGGCGCTACCTATCCAGTTGTCTCCCAACCCAATCCTTCTTCATCCACCGTAACATCCCCACTAATCCTTCATGCTGCCTCTGTCCCTCGGACATAGAGGATACCCCCCATCTCTTCTTCTCCTGTCCCCTTTCCTGCCAAGTTTGGAAAACCTTTCTTTCCAAATGTTGGCCTACTAGAAGACTCATTCTTCCTTCTGATAGAGAATGTATTTGGGTTGACATGCCCTTCTCTGGATCGACCATTTGTGATACTATTGGTAAATTGATCTTTTGTGCTACCATTAACCACCTTTGGATTGAGTGCAACATCCATAGATTGACTGTCAAATCCCGATTCCGGGATAAGATTTGGAAAGCTATCTCCTTTGATGTTGCTTCCAAGGCCCAAGCTCTCCTTGCTAGACACAACTGGCCAATCCCTATCTCCCGCAGGAGCTCCCACATCATTTCTTCTTGGAACCTTCAAGCTAACCCCATCCACCACCCCCCTCCCCC
>NC_056561.1:32112354-32129703 GCF_013358625.1 Macadamia integrifolia | reverse complement strand
TCTTCTAATTAACCATATTTTAGTATATCTGCCATCAATAAACAAGTGCAGTTGACACTGTCCCATTCCAATGCTTGCTTTAATCTTTTTTTTTTTTTTTTAATCAATTTTGTGTTGCCCTTCTATCATGTCCAACTTACTATCAAGACCAAGGTGCTATACTGAGGTAAACGGGGAGGATTTTATGGATCAGTTCTGTCTTCATATAGCTGGTGGGCTACATGAAAAGAAAGAAACATGTGGATTCCTGAAGATTCAAAACGATCTAGAATTATAGCAATGCTGGAAATTGATCGTTACCAAGCAATATCTTGGGTTTTTGGTTGAATGGTGGGTATATACAACCGTATCTTCAATCCATTCTTGCCACTACTTTTATTGATACCGTCTTCTTATATTGAGTTTGCAGCTCACGCCCTCCTTGTTTTTCATCTTTTTTCCCTAAAAAAAAAAATAATAAAACAAAATTGGTTTAGAGGTATCAATGAGGGAGAACTGAAGGATGTTGTTCCTATTAATAACAACAGATAGGATCTTGCCATACAATCATTGAATAAAAAAAAATTAAACTATAAGGGTCGACGCATACCGTTCACCATCGACTGTGAAGAATTTGTTGTCATTATATTCTTCCTGTATCTTTATTCCTGCAATCCCGATCACGAACACAATGGATCTTCTAGGTTTCTCCCACTAGCTCCCTTAATGCTCTCTTGGTGATGGAACCAATAATGAGAATGACGTTAGGGTAGGAGGAGGACCTAGAGTCCTATTATATAAAGTTTTGTACCCTCCCATCAAGGTGTGCAAATTAGTGTAGGACTCTATTCCCTAATTTGACGAGGAGTGAGTTTCCTATTTAGAATCCAATTCTATGAGATTAGTATCGATCAATAACCTAATTGGTACATGGGACAATAATAGAGAATATTCTTACAATCTCCCACTTGAACCATATGACCACATAATTATAATCTCAAATATGATTTGGATTCTAACATTATACTGTAGTATTTGAAAGTAAACCCATCAACTTTATGTCATCACAATCATAATACCATATTTGAACAAAACTACTAATGTGGATCATGGCGGTTATACATCATATAACGACATACTCCCTTCCATAGTCACAACACTAATAACTTCATCCAAACAGGTGCAAAAGTAGGGAATAGACTAAAAAAGTCTATAACTAAATGGTCCAACATAATATCTCACATATATTAAATAAAATGTGTACACACGATAATAAAGTGAGAAATATTCAGAAACAACAAATATCATGATCATTTAAATAAATAAGTAAAAGTGTCTAACATAATATGACCATTACATCAAACTTTACATAAACCCATGTCCATTACAAGATTTGTAAAGTGTTTAGGTGCTAATGCCTTGGTCATAGGATCAACAATCAACAGACTTGTCTTGATGTGTGTAATAGACACTTCTTGTTTCTGAACTGATTCCTTCACAAAATTATATTTTACTCCAATATGCTTTGCTCTACTTGAATGCTTATCATTCTTGGAATAATATACAGCAGCAACATTATCACAATACATTCTCAGCGGCTTCGAAATGGTGTCGACAACCCGAAGTCCTGAGATAAAGTTCCGTAACCAAATTTCCATAGATGTGGCCTCAAAGCATGCGACAAACTCTGCTTCCATAGTAGAAGTAGAGACACAAGTCTGTTTCTTGGACTTCCAAGAAATCGTCCCACCAGCAAGTAGAAAGATGTATCCTGATGTAGATTTCCTACTGTCGAGGCATCCTGCATAATCAGAGTTTGAATATCCGATCACTTCTAACCGATCAGATGCTCTGTAAGTAAGCATGTACTCCCTAGTCCCCTTTAAATACCTCATCACCTTCTTTGCTGCAACCCAATGATCCATGCTAGGATTACTCACATATCTGCCTAACATACCAACGGCAAAATTGATGTCTGGACGAGGACAAGTCATTGCATACATAAGACTCTCTACTGCGGAAGAATAGGGAATATCCTTCATTTGTGCTCTTTCCAGATCATTCTTTGGGCATTGATTTAGATTGAACTTATCTCCTTTGATAATGGGGGAAACACCTGATTTGCAATTCATCATGCCATATCTTTCCAAAACTTTATTAATATAGGTTTTCTGTGATAGCCCAAGTATCCGACGAGATCTATCACGAAATATCTCAATGCCGATAACGAAAGAAGCTAAACCCATATCTTTCATTTCAAAGTTCTTAGAAAGAAAGGTCTTTGTATCACTTAATAAACCAAAATCATTACTAGTAAGTAAAATATCATCCACATATAAGACCAGAAATATTAACTTACTCCCACTAAGTTTCAGATATATACACCTATCAAAGGTGTTCTCAACAAATTCGAAAGAAACAATGATATGGTTAAATTTAATATACCACTGTCTAGAAGCTTGTTTAAGTCCGTATATGAATTTCTTAAGTTTGCACACTAGATTTTCTTTTCCTTGATCACTAAATCCCTCAAGTTGGTTCATGTAGACTTCCTCATCTAAATCCCCATTCAAGAATGCAGTTTTCACATCCATTTGGTGAAGCTCTATATCATAATGAGCTACTAATGCCAATATGATTCTCAGAGAATCCTTCTTAGAGACAAGAAAGAAGGTTTCATGGTAATCAATGCCTTCTTTCTGAGTGAATCCCTTTGCAACTAGTCTAGCTTTATGTCTCTCAATATTACCCTTTGAGTCGCGTTTGGTTTTAAATACCCATTTACAACCAATCGCCTTAAAGCCCGTTGGTAATTGAACGAGATCCCAGACATCATTGTCACTCATGGACTTTATCTCATCTTTCATGGCATCTACCCATTTAAGAGAATCATTATCGTTTATGGATTGTGAAAAGGTTAATGGGTCATTCTTGATTCCAATATCAAACTCTGATTCTTGGAGATATACTATATAGTCATCAGGAATAGCAGACATTCGAACCCTCTGAGGTATTCCTTGAATTTCCAGTTGAGGAACATTTATAGTATTATCAGTGGTAACTACATCATGGAGTGATACATCTTCAATAGTTTGTTGTTCCATAGGATCATTTTCAATAGTTACCTATGGGACAACATCATCATGATGAATATGTATATCTTCTATAGTTTGTTGTTCTACTAGATCATTATGAATAGTCACCCGTAGAACAACAATGTTATCACGATGTACATAAGTCGGTAAAGAAATTTGATGTTCTTTAAATACCACATTACGTGGTTTCTCACTCCTACTAATGTTACCATCCTCTAAGAATCTAGCAGTTCAAGTTTCCATAATTCTGGTACTGTGAGTTGGTGTATAAAACCTGTAACCCTTTGACCATTGACAATAACCAATAAAATAACAACTTATGGTTTTAGGGTAAAGTTTTTTTTTCATGTGGATTGTATAATCTAGCTTCAGCAGGACAACCCCAAACATGTAAATGCCCTAAACTAGGTTTCCTTCCATTCCATAATTCGTAAGGAGTTTTAGGAACTGACTTACTAGGAACCCGGTTCAAGATATACACAGCTGTTTTTAATGCTTCGCTCCACAAGAATTCAGGCAATGAGGAGTTGCTCATCATGCTACGTACCATATCTGTGATGGTACGATTACGTCTTTCTACAATCCCATTTTGTTCAGGTGTACCAGGAGTTGTGTATTTCGGGGTTATACCCTTCAACTTAAGAAATCGGGTAAATGGTCCTTCACTTTGCCCTACATCAGTATGTCTACCATAATATTCACCCCCTCTATCAGATCTCACAGTTTTAATATTTCTGTCTAACTTATTTTCGACTTCAGCACATAACACTTCAAAAGCATTTAAAGTATCAGATTTTTCCTTTAATAAGTAGACATAACAATATCGTAAGTAATCATCAATGAAGGTGATGAAATATTTTTCACCAGTTATACAAGGATCAAAATGGCCACAAATGTCAGTGTGTATCAATTCCATAAGTGAATTGGTCCTTTTGGTAGCAACTTTATTTGTCTTAGATTGCTTACCTTTAATGCAATCTATACAAGTGGTGAAATCAGTGAAATCTAGATTTGTCAATATTTGATGCTTCACTAACCTCTCCATTCTAGGTCTAGAAATATGACCTAAACGTTTATGCCATAGGGATGAGGAATCATCATTGTTGGATTTACGCTTTGATCCAACATTCACATGCAGTGCAAGAATGGATTTAGAAAAATTAGAATCCAAATTAAGTTTATAAAGATTATCACATAAATATCCAGTGCAAACTAGATTGGTGTCTTTAAAAACGTTTACAACCTTATCACCAAAATTTAACTTAAAACCTTCACAATCAAGTCTCGATAATGAAACTAAATTTCTAGTAATAGAAGGAACATAAAGAGTATCCATAAGGTCCAATTGGAATTCGGTGTCCAAAATGAGTCTATAAGTGCCAATGGATCGAACTTCAGACTCTTGCCGGTTTTCCATGTAGACGACGCTCTCACTTTGATTTGGTTTCCAGGTTGTAAAAAAGCCCTACATAGAATTAGAAATGTGAACAGTTGCTCCTGAATCAATCCACCAAGTATTACAAAGAACATCAACAAGATTGGTTTGAAAACATACTAGGATAGAATCATTACCCTTCTTTTCGAACCAAGTCTTGTGTTTCTGACAGTCTTTCTGAAGGTGTCCTACTTTCTTACAGAAGAAACACTTTAACTTGTCAGTTTTCTTTTCCTTGTCATTAGACTTTGGATTGGAGGCTTTCTTTGATGCATTGTTCTTTTTAAAATTTCCTCTCTTCCTTTTATTCTGGTTGGATACAAAATTGACCTCCTGGCCTCCCTCGTCATTCAATCTCCTTTCCTCTTGGACGCGCATACTCTAAAGTTCATTCAGAGTCCACTTATCTTTATTTGTATTGTAGTGGATCTTGAATGCTCCAAAACGAGGAGGAAGTGAAGTCAGAATGATTTGGATAAGGTAACCTTCATTCATTATCAATTCGAGGGGTTTTAGTTGTGCACAGATACTTGCCATTTCAGAGATATGGTCCCCTATCCCATTAGTACCAGTATACTTCATTGTTACTAGTTTGGTCATCAAAGTCCCAGCCAAAGATTTATCAGCAGTAGCAAAACGGTTCTCTACATTGATTAGGAATTCCTTTGCATTTTCAGAAGTTGGTATGGAGCTTTTGATAGTCTCACTAATCGTCTTTTTGATATATAAAAGGCAAAGACGGTTGGAACGCTCCCACCAATTATGTAATGTAACCTCATCATCAGTGCTCTCATCAGTGAGAGCAGCAGGTTTCTCATTACGCAAGGTATAATCATGATCCATGGCAGCAAGGTAATAAATAAGTTCTTCATGCTAGTCATTAAAGTTTGATCCATTCAAAAGTGACACGTTATTCGAAATATGGATAGGTGTTGAACCTATGAATAAGAGTAAATAATACATGCATATCAATCATCATGCTTTGAGTTTCAATAATAGAATATTAAAATTCTAGAAGAGTAACTTATTACATCATTACAATCTATCCTGTGGGATCGAGATGGTAACATGCTAATGGTTCACTTTACATTAGATGGAAGATATCATTAGGGTAAAAATAAAATAAAATTAAGTCATCAAAATGGTCAAATAAGATGTATACCTATGGATATTCTCATCCCATTTAACTATTAAACTATCATATATAGATCAACGCAATCAATCAAGAATGTATACCTGCGGATATTCCCATTCTATCTTGACCGTTACATAACGATCATCATAAGACCCTAAAGTTTGAAATTTAAATTAAATGTGTGATACGATTATGTTTAAGGCCAACATATATAATTATTGTGATTAAGAAAAATGTGTACCTATGGATACTCCCATTCAACTTAATCACATAATTATTGACGTCCCAAACGCAATTAAAATTGAGAATTATACACTTTCAATTTAAATTTAACATAAATTATCATCCAAGCATCATAGGTATTCTAAAATAATGCATAAAGACATAGACAACATTTATTTCTATCTATTTCTACCATAAAAGTATTCTAAAAAAATAGAAATTCAGTTGGTAATATAGAGCATAAGTAGAAATAAATGTACAATCCATGAAATACGTACAAAAGTAGAGAGTACAAAGAAACCATATCTATTATGATTAGAATAATAAATAAGGCATAAAGAGAAGATGGGCTTACATAATGGGTTTATTTCATTAAATCCCATAATATGGGCTTTCATAATGGGTTTAGTTTATTAAACCTCTCATATGGGTTTTTTTTTTTTTTTTTTTTTTATATATATAAGTAGGGTGCCACAAACCCAAAACCCTAAACTATATTATACAAAATAAATCCTTAGGTAAAGTATAACAAATAAACCCTAATTTTACAATTAGAGTTTAAATATTTTCAATACTTGTGAATCCCATACAAATAACATAAAGAAGATTTTGCAATTTTTCGTATAATATTGGTCATGAATCATATGGATTAATATCAAAATTAATATAATTCATCCCATTCAAGCCGATCCGATCAATCGGATCATACAAACATAATATGGGTTGAGTACTGCCGTGAACAGTAATCGACACTGTTCATGAACAGTGCCATGAATAGTGATTGGCACTGTTCATGAACAGTGTCGTGAACAGTAACCTAACCTCACCCATCTTCTTTAACATAAAATGAGTATTATTCATTAACAGTACTAAATACCATTCATAAACAGTACTCTTCATGTGATTCAAGAACGTATTAGCGTAACCATACAACTCTGATACCACTTGAAGGATGTTGTTCCTATTAATAACAACAGATAGGATCTTGCCATACAATCATTGAATCACAAAAAATTAAACTATAAGGGTCGACGCATACCGTTCACCATCGACTGTGAAGAATTTGCCGTCATTATATTCTTCCTATATCTTTATTCCTGCAATCCCGATCACAAACACAATGGATCTTCTAGGTTTCTCCCACTAGCTCCCTTAATGCTCTCTTGGTGATGGAACCAATAATGAGAATGACGTTAGGGTAGGAGGAGGACCTAGAGTCCTATTATATAAAGTTTTGCACCCTCCCATCAAGGTGTGCAAATTAGGGTAGAACTCTATTCCCTAATTTAACGAGGAGTGGATTTCCTATTTAGAATCCAATTCTATGAGATTAGTATCGATCAATAACCTAATTGGTATATGGGACAATAATAGAGAATATTCTTACAAGAACATCAATCATTTCAGAAGCTTGAGTTTCTTTTGTAATTTTTTTTTTAAAGGGTTGTGATGGAACATCGTCTGGCCCTAATCTGGTCTTTTATGCAAGGCAATCTAATAACACCAAAATGCAAAGCAAATGTTTGCCTTATAATTTGGCATTTTTCTCTTCACCATTGTTTTATTTGTCACAAATAAACAACTGGTATTAGGTTTGAAACCTCAGATCCAAGTTTACGGCATGCAAAGAGCATCAGTCTCTCTCTATATCTCCTCTGATACATAACCAATATTTTTTTTTAACGACACATCTATATAAGCTCAAATCCTAATTTGTAGTCCAAGGCCAATTTCATGATACTTTTAAGGTTTTTTTTTTTTTTTTTCCAATGTTCAAATGTTAATGAGGGATTACCAAAAAATTATCCGAATGAGAGACGAAAGAAGAATGTTCCCAATTGTATGAAGAATGATTCTTCATATATTCTTCCACATAATGAGGGATTCTCCACCCCCCCCCCCTCCCCCAAAGGCAAACTTCTCCTACCAAAAAATTAAAATAAACAAGGACTACTCAACTCAAGGTAGTATGCTACAGTAAGAAGAATGTTCTAAACCAAACCGCGAAGAATCAAGAAGAAAGAAGCATAAGCATGGGTAACTTACTCAAACGCAAAGAAGAGAGAAACAGAAGGTTGCCATGTCTGTATCAAATACTTTAAGGAACTGTACAAGAAGAAACTATCCAGAAGAAGAAGAAACCCGAAGAAAGAAATGATCCGAATGTGAGACAGCATCGGAACAGATGGAGTTGACTCAATTTACTCCACTCTCTTCTGAGCCAACCAGTGCAAACCCTTAATCAACAGGAGAGCAGCAACCATTGTAAGAAAAGTAACAGAAAAATCCTGTGACGAGACCCATGTTTAGGAGAAGAACCAAACTGATCACCATAGCTGGGTAAAATTGGCCTCTAGAATTAAAGGCATGATAGAGAATCGCAAAAGCACCAACTAAACTGAGCCCCGCATATGTTTGCAGCCTCATCATTTCCTATTAAGAAATCCAATTTCAATTCCAAGTCAAATTACAATCTGAAACCCTTCGATTAAGAAATCCAATTCCATAAGCTTCACAAAAGAAACAAATAGGATTTGTATTTCAAATTCAGTAGAAGAAGAATTGCAACCATTACTCGCTCAATACTGAACCCAACTTTAATTCCAAGGACAATAGAATTTGACCTTAAACAGACAAATCCTTCTGCAAAAATTGAAACAAATGTGCAGGAGCTACCCCACCTCCCCCCCAACATCAACTTTGACAAGAAGGGTTTTTCTTCCAGGAGAGATAAAGGTGTTTTAAAAGTCAAAAACCATCGATAGAATCAATTTCTAGTAATGAGATGAACTGGGAAGAACCTGAGCCTTCAAACAGAAGAAATAACCCAACAAACTATTCAATCGAAAGCTGAATTTGCATATATAAAGAAATATGAAAACTAAGGAATGAAATCAATTAGTTGTGAAAGCTCCAGTTAAGAGGTTGTCTTTGTCGCAAAGATCGTTGTTGATAATTGATACATAGAAGGAACTCAGGAAGTGTCTGGTCTACGCCATGTCCACGATCGTTGCGGCGGAAAAATCCAGAAACAGAGGAAAAGGAATAAAACTGCCGGTCCAGTCCGGTCTAGGCCATGTCCACGTCCATGTCGGAAAATGATTCTCTTCAACACTATCCATCCTTCAATGACCCATCCAAGGGCTGGGAAGGGTTTGGAGGTGGTATTGGGATTTGTGCCAAGCCCTTCCCAACCCTTGAATGATCATTGGAGGGTCATTGAAGGATGCAATTGTTAGAGAAGAGCCAGATTCATCCACATGAGTCGGTGACCACATCCTTTCATACAAAGAGAATAAGAGTCCTATTGCAATCCAATAGCTATGATTCTTTGTTTGATGTTTGACATGATGATATAAGTGACCGTTGGAAATTGAACAAATTACTCCATTGTCTTCTCTACTTGACAAAAGTTTGACCATCTCATACTTTGAAGTCAAAGTTTCAAAGATTATGATTGGATTGGATTGGATAGATCTAACGAAAACCGATCAATATCTAGCAAAGACTGAAACCCGTGTGAATCACCCTGATTGAGTCATCCCTAATATATGAAAAGGAATAAAGAATGCTACTCGGTAATTGTGGACACCAGTGAGGTTTTATGAACCTCTCCTTGTGAAAATAGTGGTGAAATCAAAGAAAAGCTGTTAGAAAGAAAATGTATAAAGCTACAATTCTTAAGATGGAAGATATGTGAAAATATCGATTAAAACAAGTGAAAAAGTATGTTAAAAACATAAGAGACTAGAAAAAGACCTAGACAGACTATAGACTTACTGTGGTGTAAAATTTAAATAAAATAGTAAACAAATAGAAAATATGAAATTTATACTGTTGAACGTAGAGATATAGATATACAATTTCTAAGAAGAAACTTGTATAAAAAACATCGTGAAAAAACCCTAGAACATAGCCTACATGATTGAAATCAACGATGAAAAATTGCGTAGAAAACAGATTGACAAAGAAAATGAAGCAATAAATAAATAAATCATGAAAAATTATGGCAAAATCAAGTTTGAATGCAAAGGGATGGGGGTAGAACGTGATGTGAAGGGTTTAGAATAAAACTCATCTCAATATTAATACAATGAGTGTATCTCACTCCAAAAACTTAGAATTGAATGAAACCAAAACCAAATGAAACTAGACTCGATTACCTACAACTTTTATAAAGGATGTAGGTGGGTTGGAGTAGCCTAGTCTCAAGTTTCAATGAGTTTATGTGGGATCAACTAAAGTTGTTCTTGAATGTGTAATGCTTCTTCTCAATAATGTGGGATTGTGTGGGATCCTCTGAAAACATGAGGGGATCTTGTATTTCTAGCTTTGAGTGCCCTAATTGAGTCTAAGGTAATGCCCATGAGTTTTCATTTGAGTGAGATCTCCTTCCTTAATGGAAGAGGTCAATAAGGCTATGTAGGGGAAGAAAATATTCTCCCATAGCCGTTAAAAATCTTTGCTTTGTCTCCAAAGTTTCCAGTCGTTTAGGGTGTCCTAGGGTCTTAGATTATATCTAGGTATGTGTCTTGGGAGTCAAGGAAGTGATATCGTCGAGATCTTTCGCAAAGATTTACAAAATCCCTATCTTATTGTAGAACTAGCATAAAGTGTACTTGGGCCGATGTCGGCCATAGGCCAAATGAGGCTTAGCTTAGGTCGACCAGACTGCATCTGGCATTGGCCAAATTGCAAATGGTGTTGGCCCAGGTTGGCATTTTGGTTGGATCCAGTTGGTTCTTTGCTTGAACTAGGATCGATCTAGGGTTTTTGGATTAGTCTTGGTTCATTTTAAGTATGTCAAAGCCGTTAATCATATTTTGTCAAATAATTACCTCCGAAACAAGTATGGGCACTCAGGACATTTCTTAGGACAAAGGGAGGGACACCTAGCTATAATTAAAAGATCCCATCATGTTTTCAAGAGAATTCCAGTTCATCATCACCTAACCACTCTAGGGTGACAAAATGTAGTGTCTACAGAATGCACCTCTTTGACTGAGACTGTAAACAGTTGAAAGTCAAAGAAGCAATTCTCGGATAGGACACTTCATCAGGTGAGCAAAACTTTTTGGTACCATGCTCAAGGTTATTGATGTAAAAACATGGTAAAATCTAAAAAATGACACTCTATCGATTTAAACGACGTCGAAATCAAACCCAAGTGGATTTTAAAAACATGCTGATGTTATTGAAAACCAAGAGATCGTGGGGTTAAAAAACGGCCTAAATCACTAATGGTAGCTGTATTGGCTTCGAAACCTTAGTGTTTTGAAATTTTAAAAATTCCTGTTGGTAGCCGTTTTGGAGATAAAGTTTAGAAAATTCCCGTTGGCAGTCATATATGGCTTTGGAACACTAGGATTTTTTAGATTATATTCTGAAAATTCCCGTCGACAGTCATATAGCTTTGAAACCCAAGATTTTTAAGATAGTGTCTTGAAAATTCTTATCGCCAACCATATGGTTTGGAACCTCGAGGTTTTTGAGATAATGTTTTGAAAATTCCCGTTAACAGCCACATGGCTTTGAAACCTCGAGAATTTTTTAGACAATGTTTTGAAAATTCTTGTCAGCAACCATATATGGATTTGGAACCCCAAGATTTATGAGATAGTGTTTTGAAAATTCTTGTCGGCCTCCATATAGCTTTGGAACACCGAGATTTTAGAGCTAATGTTTTGAAAATTCCCATTAGCAACCATATGGTCTTGGAACCCTAAGATTTTTAGGTAATGCTTTGAAAATTCTCATTGACAGCCATAAGGCTTTGGAACCCCGAGATATATAATTGTAAAGGGGTTCTACCTGTGTGAACCCTCTAGTTGAATGTTTAAATAGAGGGTGTTAATGCTTACACTATCGTTGCTTGGGCTTCCTGAGTTATATAAGTCGTCCTTGCTTGGGTTATGTACGTTGCCATTGCTTGGGCTGCTTGAGTTGTATACGTCGTTGTACATGTTGCTGTTGCTTGGGTTGCTTGCGTTGTACACGTCTCCATTGCTTAGGCTTATACCATTGTTGCGTAAGTTGCTTGAGTGGTACACATCACCGTTGATTGGCTGCTTATATTATTATTGCATGGGCTACTTGGATGTCTTGTCAGTTTCTTCACTAGGGATTGAACTTGATCGTTGCTTGGTGCACTTGTCTGTCATAGGGCCTTTATTCCACTAGGGTTATGTATTGCATTCATTGTTAAGTTATTCGAGTACTTGGTTGAATCGTGATTTGTTGGGGAATGTATATCTGTCATTGCTTATTGTTGCTTATTGGGAAGTACAATAATATGTTCCCTACCACTTGGGGAAGTGAATGCCCAATTGGTCATGTCATGCGGGCCCACTAGGGTGTGGGAAATGTCCATCCATTTTTTATTTTTTCTTGAGGAATTTTCTATCACTCCCCTATGCTTGGCCTATATTTATTAAAATTCCCCTACCTTTTACTTTTTTACTGATACTCCCCTGCTTTTTTATTTTTACATCTCTTCCTTCCTTGCTCTTTTTAAATACCCAGATTACCCTTTCTTTTCATATGTTTCTATTACACTTTTTTCAAACTGATTGGTTCAAAACATGGTTTGAACCAAACCACTAATATATTTTGTCTTATCCAATCATCAAGGATATTGTAAATTCAAAAAATAATAATTTTATATCCGATCAATATCTATATCGTATCATATGTTCCAATCGGGTAATACATGTTTTTTTTTTGTTTTTCTTAACCCTTAGATTGGCTGTGATCGATACCAATCTAATACCCATAAAAAAATAGATTGCTAAATTTGTGATGATGGATGAAATAAAAAAATAATAATAATAAATAAACAACAACACTAAAGATTGGATGTGACGAAATAATAATAATAATAATAATAATAATAATAATAATAAATAAATAAATAAATAATGTTTTTAAGGGCACATTAGCTATGTCAATATCCTTGATGATTAGATGAGGTCAAACTTGTAAGTAGTTTGGTTCAAACCATGTTTTAAACCAATCAATTTTAAAAAGTGTAATAGGTTACAAGTGAAAAAGAAGGGTAATCTGGGTATTTAAAAAGAGCATGGGAGAAAGAGATGTAAAAATAAAAAAGCAGAGAAGTATCAGTAAAAAAATAAAACGTAGGAGAGTTTTTGTAAATATAGGCCAAGTGTAGAGGAGTGATAGTAAATTCCTCTTTTTTCTTTTCTTTCGAGATATCTTGAAATTGGAGTGTATCAAGAAGATTTTCCTTTCTTTCTTGTGTTCTTGCTTCGTTCTCTTATGGGAGCATGATTTTCTCCCATTTATTAGCGTATTTGGAGGGTAAAATTTGTGGGGATTTGAAGTGTATGGGGCAAGTGTAGTGTATAAGGGAAGGGCTTAGGTTATTGCTTACTTAGTGTCTTCTTCCTTCTCCTTCTTCTTGTCTTCTTCCTTGTTCAACCTAGAAACCCTAGTTTTTTGTGAGTGTAAGAGCAATGCTGCCTAAGGACAAATGCAAGAGATCATTAGTTGAGAAGACCCCTCCTCTTAAGAGAATACTTAGGCCACATGGGGGTGGCATTTCTATTACTTGAGCACAGTCCACCGTACGGGAGGAATCACTTGAGGCATATGCGTCACCTCGATCGAGTTAAGAGGATACAACACCATTATTTAGCAATAATCATTGGAGCAATGAGTATATGCATGTGTGAGCCTCTGCTAATGACAATGCCAAAGGTGGAGGCTCCTTCCGGCTTTTTCTATTTTATCTTGTACTCATTCTTTTTTTCTCTCTTTTTAATAAAATCTGATCTTCTAGCAAAAAGAGTAAAAGCATGTTGGAGCAATGATGAGTATAAGCATGACGAGCATGCTTGATGGTACAAGGGGAAGCACCTGAGGAATACGGCTTCCCACATCTGCAAAAGGGCTGGACACTTGTCGCGGTAAGTGCTCGATCTTTTGAATTTGCATTTTTATGTAAATCGTCATGTTCTGGGTTGCAATCCATGCTTAGTAGAATTTTGAAATGTTTTGATATCACCATATGCTATGGAACAATATGTTGCTCCATATAACTCTATGTAGCTTGGCACTATCGTTGTATTGAATGCACGACTTTTTGAATTGCTATGTTTACCTTGTATAGCTCTATATGGCTTCATATTGCTTTAAGCTGTCTTGTATTGAATTGAGGTGGTTTTCCTTGCTCTTGAATTGAATTGTTTTCTTAATTGTATTTTGCAGAAAGCTAACTACATTAAGAAGTATGGGTTAGTCTTAACTTTATTCCTCCATTGGGGAATTAGCCACAAGAGAGTGGTGAAACTATGTTGAAGGATGGTTAGCTTCACATTGGGCTTCACCTTGTAATTGGTTTCTAGCCTAAATCGGGGTCTTTGGAGATAAATATTATTTTCTTTTTATATATCAAATAAGAGATTGCGCATGATGTTGATTCGAGACCTCGATTTCGTTTATGTTAATTTTCTTGGTTTATTCTCCCTTGCTGATGGCCATGCTGAAGGTGGGGGTTTATATTCTTATTGTCTGAGTTGTATTTTTATTTTCTCTATTTTCTAATAAAAAAAAATTATCTCTAGCAAAAAAAATGTAATTATTTTCTAGCCTTAACTGGGTGAGGATTCTCAAAATGCTATAGTCATAGTTTTGCCTTGGTAGCAAGTTGTTTCATGATGTTTGTATTACACCTCTTGAGCTTCACCACAAATTGGTGGCTTGCTTGATTAGGTTTCACCACTGATAATGTGGTTATCATCTTGATATGTCGTGTGCTTGATTTCTTGGACTTTTCGTTTGCTTGGTTGAAACTGGTTTGGTCCTTGCATCAATACCTTGAATAGGGGCTCGTCTTATTGCGGCATTGTGGCTTGGTATTTTCCCAAAGAAAAATCTATACTTTGAAATCCTTGCATTTAATATCCTTGAAGTCATTTGGTTCCACTCCTTTTTGTTTGACATTGTTGTTATTTGAACATGTGTTTCTTCATTGGAGGTTTTCCTTTCCTTTGGATCATGTAATTCTTTTTTTCTATTGGGTCCCCAATGTTTGTTATTATTTTTTCATGAGGTTCCAAAACACATAAATCCCATCTTTGGGATAACCACAATCACGTGTCCAAATGTCTTGGAAATCTCAGAAATCTTTGAAGTTATTAGGACTCAAGCTGGCATAGGTGAGAGGGGACCAACTTCAAACTTCTCTCAAACGACATCATTTTAAGTTACACCGATACCAATGGATTTCTTCTGTACATCCGATAAGGAGCAAGAGACGTCGGATTATTTAGATCCAGAAGATAAATGTAATCCAACACTGTGTGGGTGTCTATCGCTGCAAGACTGTATCATTCTGCCTTACGGTTTTTCTATTGATGATTATAGATATATTTATGATTCGACAAGGCATTCCTTCAAGTCATTACTAAATATGATTCCGATTTATGCTTTCAGCTTTGTTAGATTGATCCTTCTTTATTCTCCAATTTTGCTAAAGACTAACGAAGTGAGAGGCTTTGTTGAAAGAGAACGGAAAGCAAAGATGGGGTAGAAATTTTATTGGTAGATGGATAATCATGTGAGTGGGTGGACTGCCTACTTACCGTATTAAGGGGTCAGGTCAAAAGTTATGTCATAACCGGATGAGATTGAAGTTGTCGATAAGAATCTCATCATCATTTAACCTAGGAAGGTTTTACTAGGTTGTATTGGGGCTTAGAACTGGGTTCCAAAGGGAAAATAATCCTCTGTTTTTCTCATCCCTGTTTTTCCTTGTTTTGTTACCTGCAGAACGCGACACGTGGACAATTTTAAGACCAACGCACCGAATGTAATAATCCTCACCCAATCTTGACCGTTGGTCTCCTTATTGTCCACGTGTCGTGTTCTGCAGATAGCAAAACAAGAAAAAACATGGATGGAAAAAACAGAGGATTTTGATCCGTTCCAAAGGGTGGTAAGGCTCAAATGTGCCCCAGGGTCTAATCGAGAGTTTGACAACTTTTGCCTCAATCCATTGTTGTCAATGTTTATGAGGGACTTCTTCTCAGAGTTGAATTCTCTTTTTTTTTTTTTTTCTGAAAATTTCTCTTTTCATATTACCCCTGCATTATTGGGCCTCCTAATTAGACCCCAAGGGCTTACAGGACAAAGTTCTCTAAAAGGTATCTTAGTAGTGGGCTAATGGTAGGCCATAATTATGGGCTTTTTGAAAAAGAAATAGGCCAAGGTTCAAAATGGGTTCTAATAGATCACAATGTCTTGGGATTCATTTGGAGTGAGATAATGGGAAGAAACAACCTCCCTTAATAGGCTTTATGTGACAAAGTTTCCTTCTAAGCTTTGTGCTTGCTGGAAGGGGATCAGACGTGTGGAGAACTCAAGATCTTTTATCATCAAATATTTAACACTCAAATTCAAAGGGAGGTATAGAAAGTTGACAAATGAAATGGAAATTCAAACCTTATTGATGTGAAAAATATAACTATTATATAAGGAAGTAGATGAAACTGTGAAGTGGAATTGACATGTAAATGAGAAGTAAGGAAAAATAAGAGACTCTCTCTCAACAATGGACTCTTCTCGACTTCAATCTTCACTAGTGACTGTTTTATGCTTTATTAGGCTCTATCTTTGAAAGCCGCTCTAGACTGATCAACTTGAATGCCATTAATCTCTTGGTGCATGTCTGGTTGTTGATGCCAAACATACTGTTGTTGTAGACACTTAATGATGATATCCACTTTCTCCTCAATTGGGTTGTTTCCCGCTGCCACTTTTCCAGATGGAATTTGGACTTTTTGGTCTATGAGGTATTGCACCGCATGCTGAAGTTTGTAATAGTGATTGGTGGCATGCCCCACTTGTGTATGGTATTCGCAATATAAATGTGAGGACAAAGATCGGGAATCGGGATGTTTCCACGATTCCTCTCGCCCTCCGATGAAGTCAGATATCATGGGTGGGTTTCGATCCCTCTTACCATATATTTGGGAGCAGATTTCTTCTTTATCTTTCCCTACTCTTATCCCTCCTGAGGTTTACTAGGGATTCTTTTATATCCTCTATTTTCTAGGTGAAATGAAAGGGTGAAAACATGTTGTTTGGAGTCATCACCTAGGATTTAGAGCCTAGGACCCCTGTTGGTGAGCCCAATTCCAATCAAGGGATTGAGATCGGGTGGAGGGTTAAATTCCTATGAAATGATTGAACAGCCAGATTTGACTTCATGTTTGGTCTATTCCAGAGATATAGATTATTGTTAGGTTACGAGTATGGGAAGGTGTTAGGAATACGCCTTGCCCGTAAATTCCAATCTTTCTATCAAATGCTTGGATTTTGAATATTCTCCCTCGAGAATTTTAATTATTTTAACCAACATGTATGCAAGGGTAATTAAATTATCATTATAGTAAAAATGAGCATTTAAGAATCTTCAAAATGATTTGACCTATCACTTGCACATGAAGTGAAACAACCAA
>NC_056561.1:32063403-32110729 GCF_013358625.1 Macadamia integrifolia | reverse complement strand
GGATGGTCAGTCGGAGCGAACCATACAGATATTAGAAGACATGCTCAGGGCATGTGCAATGGAGATGAGTGGCAGTTGGGAGGAATATATACCTCTTATGGAGTTTGCATATAACAACAGTTACCAAGCCACAATTGGGATGGCTCCATATGAGGCGTTATATGGTAGAAAGTGCAGAACTCCTTTGTATTGGGATGAGGTAGGTGAACGTCGAATGTTAGGACCTGAGATGATACAGATGACTTGTGACAAAGTCGACGTTATTAGAGAACGGATTAAAGCAGCCCAGTCCCGTCAAAAGAGCTATGCAGATACCCGCAGGAAGGAGATTAAATTTCAGCCAGGAGAAAAGGTATTTCTCAAGATCTCTCCTACTAAAGGTTTGCAAAGGTTTCACAGAAAGGGGAAGTTGAGCCCAAGATACATGGGACCATTTGAAATCTTATCCCGGGTTGGCTCAGTAGCCTACATGCTTGCTCTGCCAACTTCGCTTGGGGATGTTCACAATGTATTCCATGTATCCATGCTGAAGAAGTACGTGCATGATCCATCTCATGTACTACCCGTGGAACCAGAGTACCTAGAAGCTGATATGACCTACACAGAACAGCCAGCTGAAATTTTGGACTGGAAGGTGAAAACCCTTCGCAACCGCTCCATTTCCTATGTAAAGGTGCGATGGGCTGATCATTCACTTGAAGAAGCATCTTGGGAGGTAGAAGAAGAAATGCGATCCAAGTACCCTCATCTTTTTGATCAACCAGGTACGCAATTTCGAGGACGAAATTTTTCTGAAGGGGGGTAATGTAATATCCCGCTTCTTAAACCCGGTCTGATTTCGTGGTTGAACCGGTTTAACCATGCAGGAACCGAGCCAGAGGATATTAGAGTGGGTTCCTTATGGGCTATGATGGCACGGGTGACCTTAAACACCGGCTGGCCCGACAAGTCCGAGCCAGTGCCAGAAGAGACGGGAGTGCCCAAACCGTGTACGTGCACCTACTATAAGGCTATGTACGGATAAAACAGGTATTATATCCGTATTTTAAGGTATATACGTATGCTACATCGTATGCCTGGGGTGGGGTTCGCGCCGAGGTCCGAACCCGGTCAAAATCCCAAGTTTTGGCTCTCAGGTGGGTAGGACAGGTGGGTACACCCACCCACCTGAGTGACCCATCCAAGACTATTCACTTAATTAGGAATAGTATATAAGGCTTTATGATTTCTTTTCTTTCCATTTATTACCCTCGTACGTTTGGTGAGAAAAGTAAAGAGGAGAGAGAAAAGAAAGGGAAGAAGAAAGGAAGAGGAAGAAAGGAAGGATTTCAGTGGCTCCGAAGCTCGATCTTGCCATTCCGGTGCCGGGAGAGTAATCTTCAACTCTAGATCTACAGTTGGAGGTAAGAAAAGTTGGGTTTTATGAACATTCACCATACCCAAGCTTTAAACCCTTGATTCGAGTATGGGTTCTTGAGGTCTTGTAAATACCCTTTGAAATGATGAATCTAAAGTTTAATAGATGATTTATGTGTTGATCTTGAAGGATTTGAAGAGATATTGACAAGGTAGAAGAAGCATTGTGGGTTGAAGTGATTTGGAGGGTTTGAAGTCATTCTTGAGCAAAGGAGGTAAGATGGCTTTCCCTCACTTGAATCTAACCTAGATCTAGGTTAGAACCATCCTATAGGACCTTGAAGGTGTGAAGAATGGGTGGGAAAAAGCCCCATTTGATTCCCCAAAGAATGGAGAAAATGGGGAAGAAACATGGTCTTTCCCGCCAAAACCGGTGGGTACAACCGGCGGGTACCTACCCGCCTGTGGGTACCCACCTGAGAAGTCAGGGGGCCTTTAGGCCTAACCGGCGGGTACCACCGGTGGGTACAACCGGCGGGTACCACCGGCGGGTACAACCGGCGGGTACCTACCCGCCGGTCTTAGCCATGGGTCCCTGGCCCAACCGGTGGGTACAACCGGCGGGTATAACCGGCGGGCCCCTACCCGCCGGTCATAACCGGTGGGTAAAACCGGTGGGTAGACAGCCCACCTGTCTGACCCACCTGTGTGGCCCCGAAGGTGATCCTTATGTCCAATCGAACCCAAATCGGACGTGCGACCTTCTTTTGACGTTCTAAACACGATTTTGACATCGGATTTCATTAATTTCGATTCTAAAATGGTGAAGTACTAACCCCTCTCAATTATGTTAGGTTCACCAAATCCTACCCGATTCGCTCCGGATCTCACCCGTACCGAACGGGAATCCTTGTACGCAACAAGTAAGTGGAGAGAGGACGTTTGGCCTTGTTTCAAGGAATTTGTTTGGCATTCATATAACTATATCTAATCTAGTCATGTCATCATGAATATGCTATATAGATTAGTCATTCCACCCCTTGATGTGCATATATGCTATGTTTACTTTTCAAATGCCAATTGAATGAGATGTTAATATGTTGAATGTGGACATCATGGTGCATAATGCATTGATAGACTAGATGCCGTAGTCGGCTTGGAAACGAATGCATTGGTGGCCCGTGGAATGGGACACGGAGGCACTATGCAATCGTACTATTGTCATATAGGAGCATGCGGTATTAGGATTCTCACCATCCCGTGCTACGACCCTTCCCAACAGGGGTTAAGGTGTTGGGTTACCATTTGGGGGGAAACAGGGGTCGCGGTTGTCGGACACTGTGGCGGTTAGGCATTACGCCCGACGAGTCATGTAGGACAGTCGGCAACCCCGGTGGTACATTCAAGAGGGCCAATCGTACTGCTTTTAAATTGCTGGAGTCAGCACCTTTATTTTCAGTCATTTACATTTCTGTTGAGAGCCGGTGGACGGCATTGTCTTTACTTTTCCGAGTACTCACGGTGGGCCTTCTCCGACAGCCCTATGGGCGTATCGCGGGAGGGAGTTCGCGGCTCGTACCCGGAGTATACGCGCACTGTGGTTGTAGTAGCACTAAAACCAAAGACTTAGTAATGTTGCTTAGGTAGATGTGATTTAAAATGTATAGCATGGTATGTAGTGCATATGATGTGTTGTGATGTGTGGACTGTTGTGTGGTCCATCTTTCTACTTACTGAGCTAGTGAGCTCATCCCATGTGTGCACCCCTTTTTAGATGATTTTGCAGGTCAAACATCTGAGGAGCATGGGGTGGGTCCCACAGTCGAGTTTCCTGAAGAGGACTGGTGGACCCCTGAGGAGTTTGAGCACGGCGTAGACTGCTCGTGCGAGAGCTGTGCTGCAGGACAGCAGTTCTGAGGTCGAGCTGAGCTCCACCATGGAGGCCGTGCTGAGCTCCACTTCCGAGGCCGAGCTGAGCTCTTCTATATGATGCCGAGCTGGGCACAACCCCTGATGCCGAGCTGAGCTCCAGCCTTGAAACCGAGCCGAGCTGTGTACTCTGATGGTTTTTGATGATTTTCTGTATATACTTGATATTTGAATTTTATTCTTTTTGTGTATATATCATGCCTTCGGGCCCAAATGTATATATATTTATTGTATCACAATTCGGGTATTAAGTATATGAGATTTATTCACAGGTAAAACTTAGTCTTCCGCTGATCTGATGAACTTGTGTTAGTGTGTGTATGCTGTGGTGGAATACAATATCTGATGATCCTGGCAGGTTTGGGTTAACCGGTGTTAACTCGGTCACCACTCCGGTTCAGTGTGAACAGGGTGTGACACCACGGCTTTATAGGCAGCTTCTTGTTTCAAGAACATTGACAAACTCGAGAGCTTAACTTTGAACTTAGGTTCTAATGATTTTAGCTTCAAGGATTTACACAGGGTAAAAGGAAGCTAGGATGGGTAAGCAAGGGTAGTCACAAGACTTGAACAAGTCTTGGACAAGATTTTCCAGAGAGGAAATCAGAATTTTTGGAAGTGGTTCCACACAGATGTTTTTCTCTTTTCTCTCTTCATGTGGCTTGTGTCTCAGAGTAAATCTCAAAGAAAATGAGAGGTAAATGGGCATAGAGAGGGAGAGGAGCGTGAAATTGGTGTAGAGAAGGTAAAAGAAAACCCTCCTATATATACGCAAACCAAGGGGCAAAGGGAAAATGGGCCTTAGACTAGCTGTTTAGGCTTAAACCACCCAAAAGCCCTTAAAACGGCTAGAAGGTTTCCCCCCTTAAACGGTTTGTCTAGGCTTAGACATGACAAAAGGGCTTAGACTCTCTTTTTACAATTAATAATGTGGTCAGTTGGAGGGCCCCCTTTGGCTTGGCTTGGCTCAAACCAAGTTGACTAGGACTTGACCCTAATGGTTAAGGTTTTAACTTGGCTGAATGAGTATGAATTTGGCTTGGTCTTAGCCTAATTTAAAAATGGGTTTAGCTTAGCTTTAATGAGTATGAATTTGGCTTGGTTCTAATGTAAAATTGTCTTCGTTTTAGCGTAATTTAAAATGGGTTTAGCTTAGCTTTATTTAGGTTCAAATGGGGTTGAGTTGGTTCAATACTTCAATGTGGTTTGGTTTGGTCCAACATAGTTTAATGAGGTTCAAACTTTAGGAACACATCGTTAAACATTTGGCCATCTGATTTTTTACAGGTGAGATATCGATGGATTCGCAATTTCGAGCACTATTCAATGATAACAAGGATTGAATACTTGACTAGCTCGATCGTCATTTTATGATGGAAGATGTTTTGACCCTTACGGTCACCTCCCTATATCATTGAGCAGTATTGGGCTGGATCCCTGACATTTCCTTCACTCAATCGTATTCCATGCATTCATGCAAAATGGACGGGGTTAGGGTTTGACCATAATTAACTGAGTTGATTGGGTTTATCCAGAATTGGCTAAGTTCATTGGGTTTGACCAGAATTGGTTGAGTTTGGTGAATTGGTTGACTGGGTTTGACCAGAATTAACTGAGTTGATTGAGTTTGACCAGAATTGGCATTCCGTAACAAAAGAGAGCGTACTAACTTCGTCTCGTCTATAAATCATCATTGTTGGGGGGGGGGACAAAATTAGGTGTCTACAATGAGGCATATGCCACTTTGGGAGTGGACTAGAACCGGATGTGGATCAATTGTGGAAAGCAATCCTAGCTCTTAACAGTCCCTTAAGGACGAAGCTTTGGCATCTCAAGATCAGTGAACTCTCTCTTCATCTGATCCTTTGGTTTTTGTTCAATCTTGAATTGATTTTGATCTATGAGATCTTGGATATCATTCTTCAGCTTCCAGCAATTATCATTTGTATGACCATACTGAGTGTGATACATGCAGTAGAAATCCAGCTTATATTCGCCATACAGAGGATTTGGGACCAGATATGGCTGATCGTGGCAAGTTTCCCTTGTCTTTGTAACTCCTTGTAGATGACACTTAGTGGGATTCTTAGATTGGTGAATTGTCTCTTTAAGGTTCTTTTAGAATTATGGGATTTCTTAATGCCATTGTTGTCACAAGTTCCACCCATGAGATGGTTATTGGGGTGCTTCCCCTGAACTTGTTCCATAGAAGGAGGAGGAGGTGCCTTTAAGCAACTTGCTTCCACGTGTTGGTCAACATGCACCTCAAGCTATTTGGAAGGTTGAATTTTGATACAACCAAATCGATCTCTCAGTGGGGAAAGGACACGTGTCGCCCCCGGGACACGTTTCGCCCACCAGATAGGGATTCCAAGGACTACCACGTTACCTACGTGAAGGGAATATTCCCCACCAAAAGGATGGACGTATTCGAGTGGGACTCTAAGAAGGAAGAAGGTGGACCCGAGAAGGACTCAGGGGGGAAGAAAAGGGAAAAGGGAAAACCCTAAACCCGAAGAGATATATAAGAGGGCCCAAGAGGAAGGAAGAAGGTAAGCATCAATACCCTCACCATTACTCCTTAACAAAAACTATACGGCCGATCCCTAACTTGAGCGTCGGAGGACTAACCCCGGACAAAGCTCCAAGCCTCTACCGTCTGTGCTTGTGCAGGATCTACTCATACGGGATTTTTGACAGCAACAGATTGGCGCCGTCCGTGGGAATGACAGTAATGGTGGGGAGAACCTACAACCGCAAGAAGACAAGAGCAGCGTCAAACATGGACATGGGGGAAGAACCTTCAGGGGGGCTTCCTCCCTCGACGGAGAGAGGACGAGAAAGGGGCAACGATGATCAGGAAGTATCCGTAAGGTACCAGCATTTGGCTGGATATTTAGTACATGAAGACAGTGATCCTCAGCCCCCTCCTGCAGCGCAGGAGTATGTGACAAGGGAGCAATTCGAAGCCCTCCAGGACAAATATGACCGGATGGCCGAGACAATGAAGGAGGTCTCCAAAGCTGTCTCTCAGAAGACCGGCGGAGCACCCCCAGGCCCCCACATCCAGCCTGAGAGGGCTCGAGACGAAGACCGGAGCAGTACAGGATCGAAAAGGGCCGGTCATAACCCTCAAAACTGATTGAGGAGGGAAAGTCCCGCACCCAGAGGTAGGACGCAACACACCGCCAGAGACCCACATGGGGATCCATGCCAAGGAGACAAACAGAGGCCCGAGGACTCGGGGTTAAAGCAGATGATCCTAGACCTGAAGGATGAGATCAAGAAGGTGGCAGAAAATCAGACGGGAACTCACGAGCCGGACCTCACTAATGACACGACTCCAGCTGATGAGGTCATGAGGGACCCGCTCCCGATTGGCTTTCGCCTACCCAAGTATGACACTTATGATGGGTCGAGGGACCCCGTCGATCATCTAGAAGGCTTCAAGGTTGCCATGCAGTTCCATCGGGTCTCGAAAAACATTATGTGTCGCGCTCTGCCATTGACATTCAGAGAGGTGGCAAGGCTATGATACAACCGTCTGCTGACAAAGTCCATCCACAGTTTCAGCGATTTAAGCTACTTCTTCGTGAAGGGATTCTCTAGTAGCCAGCCCCTTCAGAAGACTACCTTGAACTTGACCAACGTCAAGCAACAGGAAGGAGAATCACTGTGGAACTACATGAAGCGCTTCCAACAAGAGAAGATCACAATCAGAGGCCTAGACCCGAAAGAGGAGCTCACAGCCCTGCTGGGAGGCGTCAAGGATAAGGAGCTGAAAAGGTCTCTGGCGAAGCATACACCTCAGAATCTGACCGACCTGAGAGCTCGGTGCGATAAGTACATCCAGATGGAAGAAACCCTCCAGGCCGATGAAGAAGCTGAAAGGAAGGTGGTAAGAAAGAGCCTCTCAAGGGCCGATGATAAACCCTTGGAAGAAGGCAAAAGACGAAAGTCTGAGCGCGATCGGGTACCCAGTCCACCAAGGAAGTTCGAGAAATACTCACCCCTGAACCGGAGACGAATGGAGGTACTGATGCAGATAAAGGATTCCCCTGATGCCAGGGCCATGAAGTGGCCAGGAAAGATGGGGTGACACCCCGAGAGACGCAACATGGACAGATATTTCCAGTTCCACAGAGACCATGGCCACGACACCGAAGACTGTTGGCACCTCAAGGGGGAGATAGAAGGGATAATCCGAAGGGGATATCTAGGCAGATTTGTAGACCGCGAAAAGGAGGATGCCCAAGACATTAATAACCGTAGGGATAACCGTCGGAGAGATGGCAGAAGTCGCTATGAGAGGAGGGGGCTTGCCCGTAGAGGCAATCAGGAACGACAAAGGGACCAGACACTCGAGGAACCTGAGCGTCGCCCCCGAGATGAGAATAAGAGCCCAACTAGAGTTATAACGACCATCTGTGGAGGCCCAGCCGCTGGAGAGAGTTCAGTCTCTGCCAAGAAAGCAAAGGCCTACGCAAGAAGCGTACATATGGCGGAATGGCCGAACAAGAAGGCGAGGACCGGGACGGTTATCTCCTTCTCAGATGATGATTTGGAAGGGGTACATACTCCGCACGACGATGCCCTGGTTGTCACCATGACCATAGCGGATTGCAAAGTGAAGAGGATCTTAGTAGATAACGGCAGTTCAACTGATATCCTGTTCCTTGAAGCTTTCCGGAAGATGGGCCTGGACGAGGGAAACCTAAAGAAGGTCGAACACCCGTTGCAGGGATTCTCCAGCGTCCCAGTGAAGGTGGAAGGGTCGATTGAGTTGCCAGTAAGAGCCGGCATCAGAGATCGCCAAGCGACGGTCATGATCAACTTCCTGGTTGTGGGCATTACATCGGCATGCAATGCCATACTAGGAAGGATTGGATTAAACCTACTAAAGGCAGTCGTCTCCACACCCCATCTCAAGATGAAATTCCCAACCAAGAATGGTGTCGGGGAATGTCGGGGTGATCAGGAGGCACCCCGGAGGTGTTACGCCACTACCTTATGGGGAAAAGAAAAGGTCGGCTAGGCGCTCCCGATAGAGGATCTGCGCGATGATGCCAGTTATCAACGAGGGGAGCCGGCCGAGGATTTGGTGCAAGTTAAAGCCGAAGAGGGGGATAATGCTCGGTAATTTCAAATTGGGGCTACCATGCCAAGGTCGCAGTGAGAAAGACTCGTCTCATTCCTACGAAACAATCCTGACGTCTTCGCCTGGTCGGCTTCGGATATGCCCGGAATAGATCGAGAGGTAATAGAACATCATCTGAATGTTAGCCCGATGAAGAAATCGATGTAGTAGAAGAAGAGGACTTTTACCCCTGAAAGGCAGTAGAAAATAGACGAGGAAGTGGAGAAGCTGTTGAAGGCCCAGTTCATCCACGAGATCCAATACCCGGAGTGGATATCCAACGTGGCAATGGTCCCGAAGGCAAATGGAAAGTGGAGGATTTGCATCGACTTCACCGACCTGAATAAGGCCTGCCCAAAGGACGCGTACCCCCTGCCCAAAATAGACCTCCTCATCGATGCCATGACAGGATACGAGGCGCTGAGCTTCATGGATGCATACTCGGGGTACAATCATATCAAGATGTCTGAGGTCGATGTCCTGAAAACATCCTTCATAACCGAGGGAGGACTATACTGCTATGAGGTCATGTCTTTCGGGCTAAAAAACGCAGGGGCCACCTATCAAAGGTTGGTGAATAAAATCTTCAAGGGGATGATCGGCAAAACCATGGAGGTATATGTGGACGATATGCTCGTAAAGAACCTGAAGGCAGAACGACACATCCAAGACTTAGAAGAGGCGTTCCAGGTGCTGAGATGGTACGGCATGAAGCTGAACCCAGCAAAGTGTGCATTCAGAGTAGCCTCGAGAAAGTTCCTCGACTTCATCATTTCGGAGAGAGGAATTGAGGCCAACCCGATCAAGATACAAGCCATTCAGGATATGAGGTCACCCCAGAATGTGAAACAAGTCCAGGAGCTAACGGGTCGGGTCGCTACCCTCGGACAATTCATGTCTCGGTCTGCAGACAGGTGCCTCCCCTTCTATAAAGCACTGAAAGGGACCAAAAAGTTCGAATGGATAGAGGAGTACGAAAGTCCTTCGAACAATTGAAGGAGTACCTGGCCGCTCCCCCATTGCTGACGAAGCCGAACACTGGGGATACCTTGCAGCTATACCTTGCTGTATCGGCAGTGGCGGTAAGCGCCGTACTAACGAAGGAAGAAGGAAGGCAACAACGGCCAATATACTATGTCAGCCGAACCCTTCTAGATGTCGAAACAAGATACAGAAAGGCAGAGAAAGTGGCGTATGCCCTAGTGACAGCGGCAAGAAAGCTGAGACTATATTTTTAATCACATACGGTATGCGTACTCACCGACCAACCCCTGAAGAAGATACTGCAGCGGCCGGATATGTCTGGTCTCCTGGTAAACTGGGCCATAGAGCTGGGAGAATTTGACATCCAGTACAAACTGAGAACCACAATTAAAGCACAGGCCCTCGCAGACTTCATAGCCGAGACGACACTCCCCGACGACCCCCAGGAGTTTACCGAGGATCGAGGAGAAGAGGCTTGGACATTATACGTGGATGGGGCTTCCAACAGTGCAGGAAGCGATGTAGGAATCATGTTGGTCAGCCCCGAGGGTTTCAAAATAGAATACGCCCTACGGTTCGACTTCAACGCCTCCAACAACGAAGCAGAATACGAAGCGTTAATAGCTGGAATTAATCTGGCTCGGGCTTTGATGGTTAAGGAGCTGGTAGTGCATAGCGACTCGCAGCTCGTGGTATGACAGGTGAATGGAGACTACGAGGCCAAAGAACAAAGGATAGCTGAATACTTGAAGACGGTGCGAGACAGGGTAGCGGCCTTCAAGGAATTCGAGGTAAGGCAGGTGTCACGAGAAGAGAATGCTAGGGCAGACGCACTGCCACAACTGGCCACCTCTGACTTCGTAGATCTTGGACGATCGGTGTATTTCGAAGTGCTATCACAGCCAAGCATCGAAAAACCCCGAGAGGTATTACCTGTAGGTGAAAACGGCCAAAGCTGGATGGATGCCCTAACCGAATACCTCAAGGAAGGAAAGCTCCCAGAGAATAGGGACGAGGCAAGGAAAATAAGAATGAGGTCAGCGCACTTCCTTCTGAAGGACGAGACACTATACAAGATAGGGTTCACCTTGCCGTACCTCAAGTGTCTAGATTCCACCGACGCTGAGTACTCACTCCGGGAGGTGCATGAAGGGATATGCGGCCAACACCTAGGAGCCCGTGCCTTGGCACATAAAGTACTAAGGTAGGGCCTGTACTGGCCGACAATGAGGAAGGACGCGGAATCACTAGTCAGGAAGTGCGTCAAGTGCCAGATGTTCGCCCCCATGCGTAGGCTACACTCTACCGAGCTCTCATCCCTATCGAGCCCAGTACCATTCGCCATGTGAAGATTTGACATCCTAGGCCCATTCCCCCTGGCCACGAGACAAAGGAAGTTTGTCGTGTTGGCAGTCGACTACTTCACGAAGTGGGCAGAAGCCGAAGCGCTAGCGACGATAACCGAAAAGAATGTAAGGGACTTCTTCCAAAGGGCGGTAGTCTATAGATTTGGAATCCCCCGGGTTGTGGTGACGGACAATGGAACTCAGTTCGCCAATCCGACCTTCGGCTCGTTCTGTGAGGCCCTCGGCATCGACCACAGGAAAACCTCTGTCTGTTATCCATCGACCAACGGGCAGACAGAGGTAACCAACTGTACACTACTTCAAGGAATAAAAAAGAGACTAGATGACGCCAAAGGACTCTGGGCAGACGAGTTGCACCACATCCTCTGGGCTTACCGCACTACTGAGAGATTAACCACCGGAGAAACACCCTTCATTTTAACATACGGCACTGAAGCTGTACTTCCAGTGGAGATAGGGGCCATTACCCATCGGATTCGGTACTATAATGAAGACGAAAACGATGGAGGGCTCCAAGCAAATTTAGACCTCTTGGCAGAAATCAGAGACACTTCGCAAGAAAGGATCGCCGCTTACTATTTGAGATTTAAAATGCAACCGCAAGCGTACGGATTAGTATAGCTACGGGTCGAACACAGGGAGAACAACCACTTTATTTTTTATTTCTTTTAATAATGCGAAAGTGAACTGATTAATGGTTGTGATCTAATTCTAATTACCATCCTAAACATATGTATCTAAAATAACGTCCTAACCATTCGTCATCTAAGAATTTAAAGACGCAAACCACGCAATTAAAATTAAATAAATAAATAACTAAAAATAAACAATCCATGCAATTAAAAAATAAAAAATAAAAAATAAATAAATAAAGGAAAAAAATGCTGAAATAAAAATAAAGTAAAAGAAAGGGGATAAAGCTAGAGAGAGACTCACAAGTAGGTTTCTCTACTTAGCCCGAGGGATGCATCATAATATGAGCTTCCCTACTTGACCAGAGAGTCACTCTTACAAGGGTTTCTCTACTTGGCTTTAGGGAAAGGGAGACAATTAAAATAAAAGTAATAAATTGATGGTTCTATGGCTAGGAGGGGCAAAGCCAACACATACACTAGCCATGAACCTTGGGGAAAGGGATAGCAATAATGTAACGACTGAAAATAAAAATCCTAAATTAAGAAAGAAAGGGTAGTCAGAAGAGGGAATGAGAGGGGGGAGAGAAGACTACTGAAGGAGCCTACTTACTTGAATCAATGCTTGAACTTGAAAAAAAAAAATTACTCCACGGCTCGTGATCTTGTCACCTAGATCTAAGCCTAGAACTATAACTTAAAAAATTACAACTCAATTGCATAAATCATAAACATAAAAAGGCTGAATAAGAATAAAAGAGTGCTTGCATTAATTGAAATAAAAAAAAAACTATTACAAAAGTGATTGAAGAAAAGATAAAGAAGAACTAAAACTAAAGAGAGAGTAAGAGAAAGAGAGAGCAACTAAAAAAAACTAGAAGAAGAATGAATTGTCTCCCCACCTCTTACATGAGTTGTATTTATAGGGAATGGGGAGGTAGGGTAACAAATTTCTCTTTCCTAAAAGAGAGAAACCCACAATTGGTTGTGAGATCTTTTAAGACCAAAAGTGCTAAGGTGGAGGAGAGAGAAGAGAGAAATAAACTCTGAGAAATTTCCTATAATTTGTTTGCTTATTTTCTTTCATTTTTTTCTAATTTATTTTTCTTGTTTTTCTCCCTCCAAGGAACGATTTTCTTCTTGCTATATGTGATTTGGACAATCTTTTGGTGGGTGATGATGTGGAGGAGAGAGAAGATTTGGATAATCTTTATTTCTCCTCTTTTTTTTTTCTTTCCTTTTTTTTCTTCTCTTCTTGCGCAGGAACCCTTCCACGATTTTGCTTTGCTTCTACTTTGATGTGGAAATCCCCTCCATGACCTTAGTGCTTTAAGTGAATGAAAAGTAGGAAATCTTCAACAAATTCTCTAAAAAAAACAACCATGAGATTCGAACTTGAGACCTCTTGGTGAGTAAGGGAATTTTGTACATCATAGCTCACCAACTATGCTAGATAGTTGTTGTTACCAAAAACAAATCTTTAATCACTTAAGGATGTGGTCCATCGATCCTTGTTGGAATTTGGAGTATTTCCTTGTACCTCTGGGAGAATTGCAAACGGGCTGGTTCTGCATCTCGGTTCAGTTCTGATCCATTATTCTTTTTCTGGTCTAAAAAGAATAATCATTTGTATGAGTGACCAAACGAATGTGTACTTTTAATTGAACATGTCCATCTTGCTCAGAATTTCGTCCTCTTCGTAGCCATGAAAAGAAATAGGACCTCTTTACGTGTAAAATTGAAGATATAGTGCCCGATAGTCCTTAAGGCCTTGAAAATATAAAACCTGCAAAAAGAAAGTAAAACCCAAGGTAGCTCCATTCTAAATATGTAAAATGCATGTTTTACTATCCTAGATTTCACACATAAATGTGCTCATCACTTACCAACAGAGGGTCGCGAGGCACTACAACACCATCGTTCGAAAGAACGAGTTCAGGAAGGGTGACCTCGTCCTCAGAAGGGCTGAAGTATCGGACCCGAGACATCAAGGGAAGCTAGATCCAAATTGGGAAGGTCCATACAGAGTCTCAAGGGTAATACGACCAGGGTCCTATCACCTGGAGACTACGGGGGGAGGAAGGGTACCCCGATCGTGGAACTCTCAGAACTTAAGAAAATTCCATCAGTAGTGAAGTAGCAAGCACACTTGTTTTTTGTAGTTTTTTGCAATTTTCGCTCTTATGCACTTTTAAGTTGTAATTCCTCATCCTAAACTCCAAAAGATTTTATTCATGGATAATATGAAAGCTGGTTTACGGAAATTGAGAGGAATTCTCCAGTCTGATGACCTTAACTCTACTGAACGGTTGCAGCCGAAGGTCTTCACCTCGGTCGAGCACCCAGACCGACCGAGACGAGCTGGCCGAAGGTCCTCACCTCGATCGAGGTCTCGGGCAAAGGCCGATCCGAACTGGCTGGAGATCATCACCTCAGTCTGGGTCTCAGGCAAAGGCCAAGCTGAACTGGACGAAGGTCATCACCTCCGTCGGGGTCTCGGGCAAAGGCCGAGCCGAGCTGGCCGATGGTGTTCACCTCAGTCAGGGGGCTCAGGCAAAGAACAGGCCTTGCAGGGCGAGCATCCACTCCTCGACCGAGGCACGGCCAAGGCCAGGCCGACCTGACTGAGGGTCCCACCATCGGTCTGGGACCCAGGCCCAGAGCCGAAGGAACTTGACCAAAGGCAACCGACTGTTGGGAGCGACGACTGTCGTAGGGTCGGCCCTTGGTTAGATCTCGGACCAATGCCAGTCCAACGGACCCTTCGGCTGGAGCTGAGGGAGAACACTTGGTGAACCACTTGATACTTGTTCCAGATAACTCAAGTCCATAGTCCGTGGACTCGGGAAACCCTTGGGATAAGCCGAGGGAGCAGGACCGAGCCGTGCTTATGTGGAAGGGCGGACCCTAAGGCTGGCAAGGAGGGGTTTCGGCCTCCTTGCGCCTAGCTACGGACTAAAGACCACCTTACTCAAGAACACAGAATGCAAGAAAAATAAAAGTTGGAGCAAAAAGAGAAGAAATGCATTCATTGATAATGCCCGAAGGCCAAAATTACAAGAAAAAGGCCCGAAGGCCGAGTTACATAAGAAGGCCCAAAGGTTGTAGTTACATAAGAAAGCCCGAAGGCCAAGATTACAAGAAGCCCAAAGGCTGAGACCAAAAATAAAAAAAGGGGCGTCCGTCGGGTTTGCGGCCTCTTCTTCGGCGTGGAGGGTCTCCTGATCTGAACCCCCGTGGCCGGAAGTCGGAGGGACCTCTCGGTGCAGTTGAACCTCACCCTCCTCGCTGCAACCTCCGCCATCGGCATCGGCAACCTCGGTGGCTGATGGGGCCGCCTCAACGTAGTCCTCCTCGAAGATGAGACCGCTATCCTCGAAGGAGACCCCTGGGTAACGCTCGAGGACCCAGTCTCGGACCTCGGTAGCGCCCATTGTGAACCCCGGGGTGATGGCGCATTTGATTTCCTCCCGAAAGTACTCGGAGGACCTATACTCCTCGACCCCTTGGCCTCGGCTTCCTGAACTCGTGCCTTCATCTGTGACTTCAGCTTCGCGAGCTTCCGATCGCATTCCCGGTGCACGAAGACGAGGTCCTTCTCCAGGTGCTCCACCTTCTGGAGGAGGATCGAACGCTCGTTCTCCAGGGTGGCCTTCTCTCGTTCAACGACCTCGAGGTCTCGGCACATAGCCTCGGCCCGAGCCGCCAATTGACCCATTTGATTTTGTGCCTACATGAAACACCGAAGGTCAGAATGCTAGAAAAAAGAAAAAGAAGAAAAAGAGAGGATTAGGGGACCGAAGCTTACCCCAGCCATGAAGATGTAAGCATTCGTTATCATGGCCGCCGTCCCTTGCCTCTGAGCCTCAGCGGCGTCTCGGGGAAGACTCCCCTTCATCACCATCTCACGAGCAACTCGCCCGACGGCCAGCGTGTCATCATCCTTGACCGACCACTGAGGGACAAACCCCATTTCGGTCCTCACGGTCGCCACCCTCGAGCCTCTGGAGGCCACGGCGGGGGAGGGGTCTTGCGAAGGCCCGTTATGGCCCGGAGCAACGAGGGCCTGGAGTGCCTCGGTGCTCAGCCCCTTGACTTTGGATCTTTTCTTCGGGGTCTCGGAGGATGGCCCCTTCTTCTCTTTCCGCTTCGACCTCGGTTGCTATTGGGTGTCCCGCGCCTTAGCCTCCTTGATTTTTGCTTGCCTTGTTGCTGCGGCAGCCCTAGCCTCGGCCCTGGAGACTTGCATTGCAAAAAGAAACGATCGAAGTCAGTATGAAGCACCAACACCCGAAGGAAGCAAACTAAGGCTAGCCTAATACACCCGGGCTAAGCCAGAATCTGAACAGTATGGCGTCGGACTTGAGGCAGTAGGCCTCGACTGGAGAACAGTCTTCTTGCTGCCTCGCCATCACCATTGCCAACGACTCCGCGTCTGCCCCGAATAGGGCAGGGGCGGAGTTCACCTCCCTAAGGTCCGAGATATCCCAAACGGTGCCGAAGGGCACCCCCTCGGACGATCTCACAAAGAAAAACTTCTCCTTCCACCCGTGGATGGACGTTGGGTAACCCTTTAGAAGCCGAAGGTCCTTCCGGGGGAAAAATTAATACCAACCCGAAAGCCCCTTGCAGGCCTGAAGGAGGAAGCAGTTAATGAAGAGGGGGAGGGAGAGAGGCCTCTGGTGCCTTACGAAGAAGACGACGAAGCTGAGCACCTGTCGCCACCCGTTCGGCGTCAGCTGGGTCGGACATACCCCATAGTGCCGAAACACTCAGGTGAAGAAGGGGTGGAGGGGCAGCCGAAGGCTGGCCTTGAACGCCTCCTTATACAAGCACAGCTCCTCGGAGTTTCAATAACTGGCTCGGTCAGATGGTCTAGGCAGTCAGAGCTCGAAAGCGTCCGAGACACCGAAGGAGGCCCTCAGTCCTCCAGTTCCAGTTCTGGCTCTTCCATCGTGGATACGATGTTGAGAGCCTCTACTTCTAGGGGCTCCTGGGTCTGAGCTCAGGAATCGAGCACCCTCTCCCTAAATCCAGCACCGTTTGAGCCACCCTCAGACCCAGACGGCGAGCCCGCGGATGATGAGTCGCGGGAAGAGGGGGAGTCGGTGGAATCCGAGGACATCCCTCGGACCTCCCCTAGACTCTGACGCCTACGGTTTGACTTCGTCCTCTCGGAGGACGATGGGCTATAGCCCGACGAACAAGACATTAACTTACTTTTGGGTGTCGCTAAACTAAGGGAAATCGAGACGACGACGAGCTCTTTGAAAAGAATACCGAGACCGAAGGTAAGCTCTCCGAAGGAAAAAGAAAAGTGCCCCACAAATGGCCCCCCACACTATATAGATGGGGAGAAAGACGATATGACTACCCGAGCATTAATGGCGCCGCCACGTCAGAGTACGAACCCTCGAGGTTTGCGCCCGAACAGACCTGACAGAAGGTCCCCCTCTCGGTTGGGAGTTCGGCCAAAGCCGAACAGACCTGACCGAAGGTCCTCACCTCGGATTGGAAGTTCGGCCAAAGCCGAACGGACCTGACCGAAGGTCTCCCTCTCGGTGGGGAGTTCGGCCAAAGCCGAACGGACCTGACCGAGGGTCCTCCTCTTGGTTGGGAGTTCGGCCAAAGACGAGCAGACCTGACCGAAGGTCCTCACCTCGGATTGGGAGTTCGGCCAAAGCCGAACGGACCTGACCGAGGGTCCTCACCTCGGATTGGGAGTTTGGCCAAAGACGAACGGACCTGACTAAGGGTCCCCCTCTCGGTTGGGAGTTCGGCCAAAGCTGAATAGACCTGACTGAGGGTCCCCCTCTCGGTTGGGAGTTTGGCCAAAGCTGAACGGACCTGACTGAGGGTCCCCCTCTCAGTTGGGAGTTTGGCCAAAGCTGAACGGACCTGACCGAAGGTCCCCCTCTCGGTTGGGAGTTCGGCCAAAGCCGCCGAACGGACCTGACCGAGGGTCCCCATCTCGGTGGGGAGTTCGACCAAAGCTGAACGGACCTGACCAAGGGTCCCCCTCTTGGTTGGGAGTTCGGCTAAAGCCGAACGGACCTGACTGAGGGTCCCCCTCTCGGTTGGGAGTTCGATCAAATCCAAACAGACCTGACCGAGGGTCCCCCTCTCGGTTCGGAGTTTGACCAAAGCTGAACGGACCTGACTGAGGGTCCCCCTCTCGGTTGGGAGTTAGGCCAAAGCCTAATGGACCTGACCGAGGGTCCCCCTCTCAGTTGGGAGTTCGGCTAAAGCCGAACGGACCTGACCGAGGGTCCTCACCTCGGATTGGGAGTTCGGCCAAAGCCGAATGGACCTGAACAAAGGTCCCCCTCTCGGTTGGGAGTTCGGCCAAAGCCGAACGGACCCGACTGAGGGTCCCCACCTCGGATTGGGAGTTCGGCCAAAGCTGAACGAACCTGACCGAAGGTCCCCCTCTCGGTTGGGAGTTCGGCCAAAGCCGCCGAACGGACCTGACCGAGGGTCCCCCTCTCGGTGGGGAGTTCGGCCAAAGCCGAACAGATTTGATCGAGGGTCCCCCTCTCTGTTGGGAGTTCGGCCAAAGCTGAATGGACCTAACCGAGGGTCCCCCTCTCGGTTGGGAGTTTAGCCAAAGCCGAACGGACCTGACCGAGGGTCCCCCGCTCTGTTGGGAGTTCGGCCAAAGCCGAACAGACCTGACCGAAGGGTCCCCCTCTTGGTTGGGAGTTCGGCCAAAGCCGAACAGACCTGACCAAAGGTCCTCACCTCGGATTGGGAGTTTGGCCAAAGCCAAACGGACTGACCGAGAGTCCCGCTCTCGGATTAGGAGTTCGGCGAAAGCCGAATGGACCTGACCGAGGGTCCCCCTCTCGGTTGGGAGTTTGGCCAAATCCGAACGGACCTGATCGAGGGTCCTCCTCTCGGTTGGGAGTTCGGCCAAAGCTGAACGGACTTGATCGAGGGTCCCCTTCTCGGTTGGGAGTTTAGCCAAAGCCGAACGGACCTGACCGAGGCCCCTCACCTCGGCTGGGGGCTCAGAGCAAGGTCGAAGTCGAACAGACCTGACTGAAGGTCCCCTCACCTCGGCTGGGGGCTCAGAGCAAGGCCGAGTCGAACGGACCTGGCCGAAGGTCCCCACCTCGGTTGGTGGCCTGGGCAAGGCCGAGCCGAGCCGGCCGAAGGTCTTTACCTCGGCTAACCGCAGGCCTCGGTCGCAAGCAAGGCTAAGGCCGAAGGCACAAAAAAAAAAAAAAAAAAGGAAAGGGGGAAGTGAGGAAGAAAAGAGTATGATTGCGAAAAATTTGATTACTCCCACAGGAAGAGACTCCTAGCGGGTATAAGGGGGCTCCTGATACAGCCAAATCGATCTATCAGTGGGGAAAGGACACGTGTCGCCCCCGGGACACATGTCGCCCACCAGATAGGGATTCCAAGGACTACCACGTTACCTACGTGAAGGGAATATTCCCCACCAAAAGGATGGACGTATTCAAGTGGGACTCTAAGAAGGAAGAAGGTGGACCCGAGAAGGACTCAGGGGGGAAGAAAAGGGAAAAGGGAAAACCCTAAACCCGAAGAGATATATAAGAGGGTCCAAGAGGAAGGGAGAAGGTAAGCATCAATACCCTCACCATTACTCCTTAACAAAAACTGTGCGGCCGATCCCTAACTTGAGCGTCAGAGGACTAACCCTGACAAAGCTCCAGGCCTCTGCCGTCTGTGCTTGTGCAGGATCTACTCATACGAGATTTTTGGTAGCAACAAATTTGAACCCGATTAGGATTGAATGGTGACCCTTTTCCTCCTACCATCTTCATCTTGTTTTCAATAGCTTCCAACCTAGCTAGAATTTTTATAGTGTCGCAAGAGGGTTACATGTTTAAACCCAGGTCAAGAAAGAGGGGAGTGTTTAGTGGTTTGCTAATGATCTGATCGTGAACCACTTATTGTCCTATCTGAACCAGTTTGTTACAGAACTTGAATGAGGTTGTTAACCATAAACTTAAATTCTCTCAACTCATTGACGCCATCATTGACCATTTGTTTGAGTTCTTGGAATTCATTCATCAGTTTGGAGATACCATCATTCATAATTGGAAAGATGAGCTTGGACTGGTCCATCTTCTAGATACCTTCAGGGAGTAACGAGATTGGTTAGGTTGGATTGAATTTGGTTGTTGATGACTTTGGAAATTATGATAGAAATGAGTAAAAATTCAATGGTGAAGGAATCTTGATCAGACTGGAATGATGCCAAATTAAAAATGAACCTTAAGTCGGGTCTAGAATCCACTTAGACCCCTAAGCTTGAACCGAAGCCCGGGAAGGTTGGGGCCCTATTTTGGAAAAAAGGTGCACCTTGAAGTAGATATTTAATTATTATGGAAGATGTTGTATTCGATGTTGACAATGAGAATGGTTTAATAGAAGTCTCCATCAAGATGCCAAATTGCATTGGCAAAATATAGAATCTTGTAACTCATTAAGTTCGATTTGTAACTTCTAACAACCCGTGTTGAGGCCAATATTTAATCTTTATTTTTTGCTTTTTTTGTTTCCATTTTTGTTTTTGTTTTTGTTTTTGTTTTTGTTTTTTGTTTTTTGTTTTTTGTTTTTTGTTTTTTGTTTTTTTGTTTTTTTTTGTTTTACACATAAGCTGTGAAACAGACAAGTTGTACATCACACAAGTTGCTCACAAGATTTAGCTCATATTGAGTGTGTTAGGCAAATTCCACTTATAAATAGGGAAGCCTATGCATAATCTTGGTTCAAGACCTGCCTTATTCCTTGGGCTAAGATCGTCATATAGTATATCATACCACTTGCCCCAGTCCTTGATATAGCTGGATATGTTAAGTGGAAATGGGCCAAGGCCCTACCAAATGGTGTATCACCAATTACAGTTAGTTGTGTCAATCCTAGGTGTATCAATCTATGTTTTGAATGCATGTGTGCAATTAATTTTCAATAGGACATAAGGTTCCCCTGCTACAACAAGGAGCATCCCATATATACCTTACACCTGGGCTTCGTCGTCGATGTTCAAATGGTATGTTGATGCATCCCTTTAATATACCCGAAAGTATTGGATTAAAGGGTTGTGAGTTCACCATTGAGGGCCTGTGAACCTTCATTCCGGTCCCATAGCTACTCTTCACATGGGAGGCCATGCATAGCGTAGTATAAGTGTGTGAATGTGTGATGCATGATGCATGATGAATGTTAGTTAGAACAAAATCTTAAAAAACATGTCTTTTAAACTGGGCTCAAACAACAATTTTATAAACAAAGTAAACACTCGTGTGCCACCTAAATAGGTTTGGTGTAAAGTTTGACTAATAAGATCCCCAGTGGAATCGCCACTATGAGGACCAATGGGATTTTGAAAACCCTCCTTGTGAAAAGAGCAGTGTGGGTCCGATGGTCTTTATTGATTGGGAGTGGCCACCTAGATTAGGGTCTAGGACTCATCTAATTGAAATTGAAATAGAAATGACTCCATCCAAACTGTCTAATCATGGGTTAAGATTCGTGTCTAGTTGCGGTTCGAGGAAGGGGTCAGGCACCTCGACCTTGATCTACCCAGTAAAAATCAAACTTCTACCCTAGGTAAACACACTTTACTACTGAATAGGCCATCTAGGTTTGTGTACACAAGCATCTATATCACACCAGTATAGAAAGGAAACCACGACCAAAATGTAAAGGAATAGGACAAAATCCACATACCCGTTTGCATTGTTAGTATACTGAATGTAAAGCAAACGTGCTGATGTAACATGGAATCGGTATGGTGAAACCCTAGAGTCTAACATTTAACATGTTGGAAACAAGATGCAAAATAAAATAGAAAGAAGAGGGGTGAAATCAATATACCTATGCCCAGCTGCTCTGTAGGGTTAGCATTCAAAATGTAAAACTGGCATTCTTATATTATAAATGTGAACATATTGAAATCCTAATCGATTATATGTACATGGTGGGAGTATAGAACTACCATTCTGGTGTTTTATGGTTGTCCTTGTTGGAAACCTGGCCATGTGGCGGTGATGACATAGTCAGTTTTGGGTGATGTGGCAGCGTCCATTATTGCCGATGAGATAACAGAGCCGCATGGTGTATATAGAGTGGTTTGGTACATTCTTGGTAGGTGGTATGGGTAAAATTGACCTATTTATGCTATAGGGCATTTTTTACAGTGAAAATAATATTTTTGAAAGACCATTTCTTCATGAAAAAGATAGATTATAATTTATCTAGTCAAATGCTTTTGACTTCGTCGCGTTTCGATACCGTATGAAGAAGTTACGATATCTGTGATCAAAATTTAGCTTTATGATAGTCGGGGGTAGTTTCAGCATTGAAGATGATTTTTTTGGAACAAATTTTCCCATATAACAATACGAAAAATATCTGATCTTTCCAACGTACTAATTTGTCATGTTTCGATTCCATACGAAGAAGATGCGGCATCAGAAAGGTATAGGGGCATTTTAGTCTTTTATATAGCTAAGCCAGATGATTGGGTCTTCTGGAAGGTTGTAGAGCGTCGAGTCATGATTATAATGCACTTTATTTTGTCTTGATCGAAAATCATATGAAAAAGTTATATGCCTTTCCATGAAGCCGGTTCAAAATTCCAAACCGGAATATCCCTAGTTACTCTTGGTGATGGGAGGATTTTCCAGATATTATTTTTGAAAAAAGAGGGGTCTTTGCACAATTTTCATAAGGTCAAGGCCTTGGGTGTTAGTAAAAAAAGGTGAGCTTACTCATATGTAGCGCATGTGCAACTTAAGGGCCTCTAGATTTCAATCACTAAGATCTTATGAGATAGATTATGAATTTAGTCCAAGAGAAACTAATTCGACGACTGGTATTAGTTTCAAATTGTTGTTAGCGGGAGACAAGCACCCTTAAAATCTGGAAAAAGGAGCCAATGAAAAAGCGACAACAAAAAGGAACCTGACCACTTACGTCAGTGTGACATCATCTATTGACTTTGCTGAAGCCGATCCAATGGCTAAGATTCAATATCCGTTGCATAGATCCAAGGGCCTATATTAAAGGCACCTTTTTTATTAAATGAAAGGCCCAGATCAAGCCGTTGCTTCCCACACCACCAACATACCCCAAGCCATCCTCTGAAGATTCCATTTCTGGCTTTCTAGTTAGCCCAACTTCAAAGAACTATATCTCTCTCATCCCAACTCTGATTTGGGTGATTTAAGTTGGAGATTCTTAAGAATTCCGAGCTCTACACATTAGAGCAAGAGAGAAGCTAGAGGCATTACAGAGGTGGCTAAAAAATTGAGTTGAAGCTCATGGAAGGCTTAGGGCTGAAGGCAAGACTTCCATCCTCTTGCACTTGAGTTCATAGCCTCCATTAGAGGCTTAGGAAGTTGCTGGAAACCAAGGCAGCAAGCTCTATTGGTAGTTGCCAAAAGAAAGAAAAATAAAAGGGAAGGAAAGAGAAGAAGAGGAAAATAGAAAATAAGTATTCCCCTCTCTGTGTGTGGCTTGAATGCCTCTCAAGAAAGATTTTCTCAAGCTCATTAATGGAGTTTGAAGGTTCTTGTTAAGAATATTATTTTTCCATTAAAACTTTATTTACAAGGAAGACTAGAAGAGGAGAAGTAGAGAGAGGAGCGTGTGTGCGAATGCCATTGCTCCTCCATTGAAAGTAAAGATAAGGAGAAAAGAAAGAAAGAAGAAGAACCTAGAATTTGGTTCCTGTGAACTGCTTCAAGAAACCCAAGTACCAACCGGGGTTAAAGCATTGGCTGCACTGAGACAACGTGGTTATGGTCCGCATCAAGTGGAAATCAGCGTCACTGCATCTCCAGAGGTTACTCCTTGCAAATGTAACCTCACTTTTGTTCAATTTTCATTATTATAAATCACTATCGGCAAGATGTTTGATAAAATGCCTAAGTGATAGTTGTAGTTTATTTTGGGAGAAATTTATATATATATATATATGAGTGTTTCACTATAGGGCATTGTTATAAGCCTAATATTATTTTTGTTATTGGTGTTCAGTGGTTGCTGGACACAGTGACTGTGTGTTCCTTGGTAGTTTATCACTACCTAAACCTATTTACCGTGGGTGCGACCTTTCAGACCTTTCTGAGAAAACTAGGGTAAAGACCTAGCCATTGTATGTCATTGGTGGAAATTGAAATTTGTTTCCTTAGCTATAAATGTAGTCATAATTAGTATTGAGTAAATATTGAGCCCGATAGTGGGCAATACTCTGTGCATATAGACAACTGGTCGAAGCACGTATTTCTTGTATTGTGGATGTATATACTCGTATTTATATTGTGGATTGGAGTGCTTGGCTACAGGATGGGTGTGTACATCTGGTAGACCTGACCACTTGGTGGTGCAGGGTGGATGTGCATACGAATGTGTATGTATGAGACAGTGATTACCATGTGAGATTTATAAGACAGCTCTGGACAGTAATACATGTTATGTGAATAAGTTCTGTGCAGTAGTAAGAATTATCAGTAGTACATATAGCAACTCTAAGCAGCATCAGTAGATTGTGCATGTATTTATTACAATGTAAATAATGATTGCCACATCAGGGGTATAGTTGGAAAATAAAAAAGGATTTGGCACATTGATTCACCCCCCTCTCAGTGTCAACTGGGATATAGTAATTCTTATCAGAGATAGGGCTCTTAAGACAGCTTGACAACTAAAGAATGATCCGATTTGTTAAAGATGACAACATGTGATAAGTAAACTTTTGGAGCACCTCTGTTTGATGGATTGGACTTTATGTTCTGGAGGAGGATGATGAAGTCCTATCTTGGTAGCCTAGGATATGACATATGGATGCTTGTGACCAGTGGAAAAGAAAATTCTAAGAAGGATTCCGAGTTTGACTCAAAAGCAAGAAAGGCTATTCTGGAAGGATTGACAGACAGTGTAAGGGTTAAAGTTAGTGCTTGCACATCAGTTAAGTCAATATGGGATAAACTACAAAATCTCTATAGAGGTGAGTCAGCTATCAGGGATAGGCGGTCAACAAACATTGTTCCTACATCGGATGAATATAGCAAGCCATCAAATCAGTGTTCTAATAGTGATTCTGAGAGTGGAAGTAGTGATGATGATACTGATCATGAGGATATAGAAGCAATAATTGACTAGAAAGTTGAACTAGAAGTATCTCTTGATGAGATGAGTTAGAGAAGGACAGACATGCCTTGATCTCAAGAGATATTAGTGAAGCCAACAAAGTTACAGAAGACTTAGAGAGACAGTTGTCTTCCAGGAGTGCATAGTATAGTGGACTTGAGAGAGAGTCTAGATTTATTATTGAAGAGTTGGAGGCACAGATCGTAAGGAGAAATGAGAGATGCAACAACCTTGAAGAGGTTGTCACAATTTTGAGGGTATAACTATCAGAGTCTAAGACTCAACTTAGTAGGTAGTGTCAGATGTGCAATAGGCATGAGGCAGAGATCACAACCCTTTAGGCTTAGTTAACAGAGTTAAAGAGGAGCGAATTAGCTACCACACCTGTAGTTGTTGAGATTGATAGACATCCAACTCAGATTGTGAATTGTCAAAAGTCACCAATCATCAGTTCTAGTTCTATAACAGAGCAGGGTCAGTCATCAAGGAAAGCTACAGAGACAATTGAGACCAAACCATAGAGACAGACTATAGGAAAGACATAGAAGAGGGCTCAGAGGAGACAGAGGAGTAGAGAGCAGAGGCATAGTAGTGAGACGAGATCTCATACACATCAAACACAGTGTGGAGGCAATCCACAAGATATGGAGTGAAGAGGTAGAAGTCAGTAGACAGGAAACAGAGACAGGGTGTACAGTGGCAAAGTTGGTGGTTATGGCAGTTTTGGCAGAGCTTATCAGCAAGCAAGGGAAGTTAGCAGGTTCAGCCATCAGAGGCCTAGATAAATAACTTCTTAGCAAAGGTAGATGATTTCCACCAATATGCATAATGTTCTACTGAGTTTTCATAAGAAATCCCTAGTGATTCAATCACACTTTCATGGGTATTGTCACAAATGTAGTGGATATGGGCATAGGAGAGATCAGTGCACATCTAGAGCAGATCCTAGCTATGGAGGAAAGATTCCTATAGCACCATTGAGCAGACAGACAGTGGAGTGGCTTAGATGTCATCAACTTGGACATTGAGCCAAGCACTGTAAGGTAGTACTCTCCCCTTAGCTAGTACAAGATGAGAGAGATTATCAAATCTCTAGAGCCGAAGAGTCAAAAAGAGGTTCTAAAAGGAAAGTTATTAAGAGGCAGTCCAAGAAGCATCAGCCAGAGTCTAGTGACTAGTCTCAAGTGGCTTTGTGTAGTGTGTGGAAAAAAAAGGACACACAAAAGATACATGCATCACTTAAACAGACTAAGTTGAAGGGTAAGGTAGCAATGAATGGAAACTAGAAAACAAAGATAGATGTCAATTCTACAATTACGCAGGCAAGGTTTAGTTAACAGAGTTAAAGAGGAGTGAATTAGCTACCACACCTGTAGTTGTTGAGATTGATAGACATCCAACTCAGATTGTGAATTGTCAAAAGTCACCAATCATCAATTCTAGTTCTATAACAGAGCAGGGTCAGTCATCAGGGAAAGCTACAGAGACAATTGAGATCAGACCATAGAGACAGACTATAGGAAAGACACAGAAGAGGGCTCAGAGGAGACAGAGGAGTAGAGAGCAGAGGCATAGTAGTGAGACGAGATCTCATACCCATCAGACACAGTGTGGAGGCAATCCACAAGATATGGAGTGAAGAGGTAGAAGTCAGCAGACAGGAAACAGAGACAGGATGTACAGTGGCAAAGTTGGTGGTTATGGCAGTTTTGGCAGAGCTTATCAGCAGAGAACAGTTAAGCAAGGGAAGTTTAGCAGGTTCAGCCATCAGAGGCCTAGATAAATAACTTCTTAGCAGAGGTAGATGATTTCCACTAATATGCATAATGTTCTACTGAGTTTTCATAAGCAATCCCTAGTGATTCAATCACACTTTCATGGGTATTGTCACAAATGTAGTGGATATGGGCATAGGAGAGATCAGTGCACATCTAGAGCAGTTCCTAGCTATGGAGGAAAGATTCCTATAGCACCATTGAGCAGACAGACAGTGGAGTGGCTTAGATGTCATCAACTTGGACATTGGGCCAAGCACTGTAAGGTAGTACTCTCCCCTTAGCTAGTACAAGATGAGAGAGATTATCAAATCTCTAGAGCCGAAGAGTCAAAAAGAGGTTCTAAAAGGAAAGTTATTGAGAGGCAGTCCAAGAAGCATCAACCAGAGTCTAGTGACTAGTCTCAAGTGGCTTTGTGTAGTGTGTGGAAAAAAAAGAACACACAAAAGATACATGCATCACTTAAACAGACTAAGTCGAAGGGTAAGGTAGCAATGAATGGAAATTGGAAAGCAAAGGTAGATGTCAATTCTACAATTACGCAGGCAAGGTTTAGAAAGAGAAGATTATCTATTGGGAAGGCAACAAAGAGGTTTACAGTTGTTTTGACTGGACAAAGACAGAGACTGAAGAAGATAGTGACTAAGCAAGGAAGCAAACAAAGTATGAGAGCTTCTAAGAAGTAGCACACGCAGAGGACCAAGGCACCAGGGGCACTGAGATGCACTAGAGAGGGGGAGCTCACTAAAGGTTTATTAGTGCCCCCAACATAACTCAAATTATGTCAGTAGAGTTTTTGCAGTAATGCTTAGATTGAAGATATTAGTTGATACATAATGCAATTCCTTTTTGAGTATTTTTGTCTTGATGGAGCAGTCATCAGATGGGCAGTTCAATGCCATTCAGAGGACAGAGCAGTTGAGTATGTCACTGATGATCAGAGGTATTCAACTATGAGTATAACAGACAATAATCAAATTTTGTATGCATCAGTATGGGTCAGAGATTCAGTTAGTATCAATCTCAATGATAATTATCTGAGTGCAGTTTTGTGTCATCATTGTGATTGTTTGACTTTGATAGAGTTGAATATTTCAGTATTAGTGGCAGAGAGAATAATATGCTGTGTTGACTGGATGTAGAAATTTATGACATGAAGCTGGTGAATTGAGTATTTATATACTACAATTTATTGGTGATGGTGTATATCCAGTTGAGGCAACACTTTTACTGATGAGCAGTGTTGAAGTGGATATGAGGTCAGTTGAGCAATTGAGATTTCAACTTATAGGATAGGGAAGATGCGTAGGGGCACTCGTATATATTTTGAAATCTCACATCTGTAGTATTCAAAAGATGCGTATGAGTACTCCTATAGATGCTTATATCCCACACTGGGAGAGATTACTCTAGAGAGATGTTATAGTTCTTTGATACTAAAGTCAAAGAGGGAGAGTTACCAAGTTAAGGTATTGATTTTGAAGAAAATTTTACTTCAGTGGCAAGACTTTAGGCTATCAGAATGTTCTTGGCTTTGTCAATGTACAAGGGATTCAAAGTCTAATAGATGGATGTCAAATCAACTATTTTGAATGGAAACTTAGAAAAGGAGGTTTACATAGAGCAACTTGATTGGTTTAAGTTGACTTAGGACCCCACTCTTGTATGAAAATTGAAGAAGGCCTTGTATGATTTGAAACAAGATTCAAAGGCATAGTACTCCATATTGGACTCCAAGTTTGGTTTCAAGAAAGGCTTAGTGGACAGTAATCTCTACATCAGAACTAAAAAAAGTAGTCAGCTTGTGGTGGTTATGTCTGTAGATGACATCATCTTTAGGGGACACAATGATTAATTGTGAAGAGATTTTGCAATGAGGATGCAAGATGAGTTTGAGATGTCTATGTTGGGTGAACTATCATTCTTCTTGGATTTGCAGATCAGTCAGAAGAAGGAAGGTATCTTCATATCTTAGTCTAAGTATATGAAGGAGATATTGAAGAGATTCACTATGGAGGATTGCAAGCTAGTTAGTACACTTATAATGACTGGGTGTAAATTGAGCAAGGAAGATGACCCTCCATCAGTTAACCACACCTCATATAGGTCAATGATTGGTAGCCTATTATATCTGACAGCTAGTAGGTCTGACATCTTACAAGTTGTGTGCATGGTAGCCAGATTCCAAGCTGGACCAAAGGAGACACATGACAGTAGTGAAGAGAATTTTCATATATCTGAAGGGGACCAGTGAGTTTGGGTTATGACATCCGAAGGTCAAAAGCTTAAATTTATCTGCTTTTTCAGATGTAGATTGGTCTGGATGTGTAGATTACAGGAAGAGCACTAGTGGTGGTGCATTCTATTTAGGGAGTAGCTTAGTGGCTTGACACAGCAAGAAATAAGAGTCAGTTTTCTTTCAATACCAGAGGCAGAGTACATTGCAGCTACATCCTATTGTACACAAGTGTTGTGGATGAAACAAATATTGAAAGATCTGAGTGTTGAGGCTGAGCAACTAGTGCCACTGTATTGTGACAATATAAATGCTATTAATATCTTCAAGAACCCAGTGATGCATTCTAAAACAAAGCACATTACCATATGGTATCATTTCTTGAGAGACAAAGTGTTGGATAGTGAAGAAAGGATGGAGTTTGTTCCCACAACCGAGCAAGTGGCTAATATCTTTACTAAACCACTTCTCAAAGATTAGTTTGAGTTCTTCAGACAAAAACTGGGAGTGATGGTTTTTCCTAAGCACTAGGGGCATTGGGAGAGGGGGAGCAAATTGTTTGATGTTGCTACCCTATGTTGGACTCAGGGGGAGTCCATTGGTTCCACCCTTGGTACTTGTTGTTAAAGGGGGGAGAGAGTTACTCATTGGAGCTTTGGAGTGTATTGGTTATGAGGTGGTTGCCAACAACTCTAAAGGGGGAGATTGTTGTTTTATGGTTGTCCTTGTTGGCAACCCGACCATCTGGTGGTGATGATGTGGCCAGTTTCGGTGACGTGATTAAAAATGATGATGTGGCAGCGTTTAATGTTGTCGATGAGATATCAGAGCCGCATGGTATGTATGGAGTGATTTGGTATATCCTTGGTAGGTGGTATGGGTTTTCGGGTCAAAACAGGCAAATTTGGCCTATTTACGCTCAAAGACATTTTTGACAGTGAAAATAACATTTTTGGAAGACCATATCTTCATAAAAAAATAGATTATAATTTATCTAGTCCAATGCTTCTGATTTCGTCACGTTTTGATACTGTATAATAACGTTATAGTATCCGCGGTCAAAATTTAGCTTTATGGCAGTCAGGGGCAGTTTCAACATTAAAGATTAATTTTTTGGAAGAAATTTTCTCTATGTTACAATACGACAAAAATTCGATCTTTCCAAAGCTTATGATTTCGTCGCATTTTAATGTTATATGAGGAATATACAACATCGGAACTATCTAGGGGCATTTTGATATTTTAAATGGCTGATTTAGACAATTGGGTCCTCTAGAAGGTTGTAGAACGTCAAGTCATGATTCCAATGCACTTTGTTTCATCTCTATCGGAAGTCATATGAAAAAGTTATATGCATTTCCTTGAAGCTGGTTTGAAATTCAAAACTAGAATATCCCTAGTTGCTCTCGGTAAGGGTGTCAATATATAACCGAAACAGTTTACCGGAACCAAAATCGACCGGTTATAACCAAACCAAACCGCATTATAGTAAATTGATCCGGTTTTGGTTTTATAGGCCATAATTCTGATTCGGAACCGAATCGAACCGAAAAATCGATGGTTAATCAAGACCTAGTATTAAAGACTTAAAGTGTTTTGAATTTCGATGGGTCTCTATGAAAAAAGGGGAGGAAAAAAAAGCAAAGTACTAACCGAGAAGGGAGCTTCACTTTCACACAATGACACTTGTTGATTTTCTAATTTCTAGGATCATATTTAATTAGTTATAATATGTGTAGTCTTTTACATAGAAAGTATATTGTCCTTGGCAAAATAAATGTATATTGTCTTAACTCTTTAGGAAATTTAATATATGTAGGATTCACACTAGTTGTAGGATGCAAACCATTTTCTAAAATGACACTGTTAACCCCATATAAAACAATTCTGATTTCACCTTATTCCTATCCGGTGCTGTTTTTGTTTCATCTTATTAAAATGTAATCAGAACCGAAATCTAACCGAATAACCAAAACCGCACCGTTTGACACCCTTAGGTCTCGGTGATGGGAGGATTTTTCAGATATTATTTTTGAAAAATGAGGGGTCTTTGTGCAATTTTCATAAGGTTAGGACCTCGAGTGTTAGGAGAAAAAGGTGAGCTTGCTTATATGCAGCGCATGTGCAACTTAAGGGCCTCTAGATTCCAATCTCTAAAATTTTATGAGATTAATTTTGAATCTAATCAAATAGAAGCTAATCCGACGGCTGGTATTAGTTTCAATTTTTTTTTGAGTGGGAGATGAGCTCCCTTAAAATCTAGAAAAAGGAGCCAATGAAAAAACGACAGCAAAAAGGACCTAACCGCTTACGTCAACGTGACATCATTTGTTAATTTTACTGAAGCTGATCCAATGGCTAAGATTCAATATCCATTGCATAGATCCAAGGGCCTATATTGAAGGTGCCTTTTTTATTAAATGAACGGCCCAGATCACGCCGTTGCTTCCCATGCCGCCAGTGTACGCCAAGCCATCCTTCGAAGATTCCATTTTTGGCTTTCTGGCTAGCCCAATTTCAAAGGGCCATATCTCCCTCATCCCCACTCCGATTTGGGTGATTCAAGTTGGAGACTTTTAAGAATTCCAAGCTCTACACATTAGAGGCAAGAGAGCAGGCAAAGGAGCTGCAGAGGTTGCCAAAAAAAATGAGTTGATGCTCATAGAAGGCTTAGGGTTTGAAGGCAAGACTTTCATCCTCTTGCACATGAGTTCATAGCCTCCATTAGAGGCTTAACAAGCTGCTAGAAACCAAGGCAGCAAGCTCCATTGGTAGTTGCCAAGAGAAAGAAAAAGAAAAGGGAAGGGAAGAGAAGAAGAGGGAAATAGAGAATAAGTTTTCCCCACTCTTTGTGTGTGCCTTGAATGCCTCTCAAGAAAGATTTTCTCAATCCCATTAATGGAGTTTGAAGGTTTTTGTTGAGAATATTATTTCTCCATTAAAGCTTTATTTACAAGGAAGACTAAAAGAGGAGAAGTAGAGAGAGAGAAGGAGCGTGTGCGTGACTGCCATTGCTCCTCCATTGAAAGTAAAGACAAGGAGAAAAGAAAGGGAAAGACAAGAAAGAAAGAAGAAGAACCTAAAATTTGATTCTTGTGAGCTGCTTTAAGAAATCCAAATGCCAACCGGGATTGAAGCATTGGTGGCACCGAGACAACATGGTTGTGGTCTGCATCTAGTGGAGATCAACGTCAATGCATCTCCAAAGGTACTCCTTGCCAAGGTAACCTCACTTCTGTTCAGTAAATCCTCTATTTGGCATGGGATTAGAAGGATGTGGGATTATATTTCATCTAAGGAGTGGTGGATTATGGGAGACGGTAGGAAAATAAATTTTTGGAAGCATATTTGGGTAGGTCAAGGCGCTCTGAAGGATAGCGAGATGATGGAGGGTGTCGATCCTTCTATTTTAGATGGGAAAGTGAGTCGCTTCATTGAGAATTTCAAGTGGAATCTCCCTCAGATGAATTCTAACTTTATGCAGGGCATCATTGATGACGTTAAGAAGATCTACATTCTAGAATAGGCCTATGAAGATAGGTGCGCCTGGTCCCTTTCTCATGATGGAAAATTTAATTCGAAATCAGCTTGGGAGGATATAAGGTTGAAGAAGCCATTTGTTCTCTGGGCATCTATAATCTGGTGTAAAAATCAGCAGCCTCGGGTATCTACTTTAGCGTGGAGGGTGATCCATGGAAATGTGCCCACGGATGATGTAGTGAAGAAGAGAGAAGTTCCCCTTGCCTCTAGATGTGACCTGTGTAATTCTGATGAGGAGTCTCTACAGCATGTTTTCTTGAGCTGTCCCTATTCTAGGGAGATCTGGGGTCTATTGTGTGATTCCTTCAATGTGCGTTGGCATGTCCAGGGGTTGCTTCTTGATCTCGCTCAGTGGTGGAAGTAAAAATTGAAAATGGTTTACTGCAAGGAGACATGGAGCATGAGTTTGGCCATTGTGCTGGATCACTTACGGAGGGAGAGAAATTCAAGAAAATTTGAGAAAAAAGCTCGCTTGAGCAGGTATGTCTTCCTTATGGTCCTTGAGGATATTAGAAGAAATAATCCAAGGATGAGAGGAGAGGTTAAATCTATGGCAGACCTGCAATGCTACAGGCATCTCGGCCTCCCTACTCACGTCGTTGGGCATAGGGACATCTTGGAAGTATATTAGTGTAAACCTCCGATTAATTGGATCAAGCTAAATTTTGATGAAGTTCGCTGGGGAACCCTGGTCGGGCTGGTGCGGGAGGCATCTTTCAGGATCATCTGGGCAGAGTTTTGGGTTCATACAAGAAATTCATGGGAATTATTGGTGTCTTCGAAGCAGAGGTGGAGGGTCTGATGGAGGGGCTGATGCGTGCCAAGGACATGAATGTTCTTCAGCTATGGGTGGAATTTGACTCTAGCATGATTGTGACTATGGTTCAACAAAGGAAAATTCTGCGGTTTGCTCTTCAGTGATGGTTGCATCTCCAGCCATTCCTAGATAGTATTAATTGGAAGATATCTCACAATTTTAGAGAAGAGAATTCCATTGCTGACCATATGGCCAGAGATGCGGCGAAGTCTGGGAGTTCGGGTGTCAATGTAGCCTTTCCCTCCCATATTCTGGATCTCCTTGCAAGGGATTTTGATGGGAGACCCCATTTTCATTTTTCTTAGAGCTTTTCTCTCCTCCTGCTGATGGTCATGCCAAAGGTGGGAGGTTAGGAATCGCTAGTGGTGGTTGTTTTCCTGTAAGGGTTTTATTTTTTCTTCTTCTTTAATGAAATAATCTCTAGCAAAAAAAAAATTCACTGTAGGCAAGATGTTTGATAAAATGCTTAAGTGATAGTTGTAGTCTATTTTGGGGGAAATTTGTATGTATGAGTGTTTCACTATAGGGTATTGTTATAAACCCAACCTTATTTTTGTAATTGGTGTTCAATGGGTGCTGGACATAGGGGTTGTATGTTCCTTGGTAGTTACCACTACCTAAACATCTTGGGTGCGGCCTCTCAAACCATTCTGGGAAAACTGGGGTGAAGACCTAGCCATTGTATGTCATTGGTGGAAACTGGGAATGTGTACCTTTGGATTTGGGTGCAGTCATAATTAGTATTGAGTAAATGCTAGGCCTGATAGTGGGCATTACTCCGTGCACGTAGGCAAATGGCCGAAACAGATATTTCTTGTGTTGTGGATGTGTATACTCATATTTGCATTGTGGATTGGAGTGCTTGGTTGCAGGATGAGTGTATACATATGGTAGACCTGGGTTAGTGGTGCAGTGTGGATGTGCATACGATTGTGAATGTATGAGACCCTGATTACTGTGTGAGGTTTATGAGACAGCTCTGGACAACAATATGAGTTATGTGAGTAAGTTCCGTGCAATAGTAAGAATTATCAGTAGTACACATAGCAGCTTTAGGCATCATCAGTAGACCGTGCATGTATCTATTGAAGTGTAAATAGTGACATCAGGGGTACAGCTGAAAAATGAAAAAGGATTTGGCACACTGATTCACGCCCTCTCAGTGTCAATCGGGACCCAATACATTCATGTCATACATGCATCATATCATGAGATCTTAGCATCCCAAGCATCAAAATATGGAAACTGAAATGTATATGTATTGGAAATATGATCATGACATAGAAAAACATAGCAACGTAAAGAATTATGATAAATTTATGCAAATATGTCAAGATTTACAGAACAACCACTCAATGTGTAAGGGCATGGTAGACAAGTATGGAGAAGCATTGAAGACATTTAGGCGTGAAGATTAGAATCGTAGGGACAAAAAATGATGGTTGAACATAATAGACAAAGACATTGTATCAGAGAAAATGAAAGTAAAGGTATCCAAAGTTATGTACAAAAGAAAAGACAAAAATGCCCATGGTGTACATTTGAAAACATACATAAATTAAAAATACGTAAAACATGGGGATTGAGGTCAGAGATCATGGGAGACCAATTGAAAATGATGTACAGATAGGTTACAGGATATACAGATGAATTGCATTAAGAAATATGAAGATAAAATGCTCAAAAGTCATGTAGAAAGAGAAATGATAAAAATACCCCTATGCCTTAACAAGACCTAGAAAAAGGAAAAGTACTAAAACAAGAAGGGAAAAATCGTAATTTAAATTTGAGGGATGCAAATGTGAAAGACTCATTGAACGTGAAAACAGAGATATGATGATAATAAAAAACAAAATAATATGTAGAAAAATTTGTGCATAATCAAATTATCAAAATATCCCTAGGTCTAGACATGCATATAAAGTAGGGAAATATTGAAAACAGGGATGAGAATGATTTATACCTAAAGACAAAGGTTAAAAACATGTAAGCTAATTGAGAAAGTTATAAAACATCTTGGGAATCAAATAAAAGTAACATGAAATTATATTATATAAATCAGAAACATTGAATCAAAACAGGTAAGCAATCTGCCAGAATCTTGACTAGACATGGTAAAAAAATACGGAAAAAATAGTAAAACAATTCTTGAAAATTCTGATAAAATTATGTCAAAAATAAAAGATCTAAGGATGAAATTCTTAAAAAGGAAGATATGTGCAAAAATCTAGACTAAAACAAGTGAAAACATCGGTTGAAAATAGAAGAGACTCGAAAAATACCTAGGCAAATTGTAGACCTACCATGGTGTAAAATTTGAATAAAGTAGTAAAAAAAAAAATGAAAATTTTACTGTTGAACGTAGAGACATAGAACTAGAATTTCTAAGAAGAAACCTGTATGAAAAATATCGTGAAAAACCCTAGAACATAGCCTACATGATAATGATGAAAAATTGCATAGAAAACGCGTTGGCAAAGAAGAAAAGGAAAATGGAAAAATAGAAATAAATCATGAACAATTATAGCGAAATCAAAGTATGAAAGTTAAGGCATGGGGGTAAAAATTGATGTTTAGAATGAAATCCATCTCATATTTTGTACTATTGTGCACAACACCACTGCCCTACTTAGGGCAGCAGTGACCTCTGCTTAGTATTACGAGTTAATCTCACTCCAGAGAACTTAGAATGGAATGAAGTTAAAACCAAATGAAACTAGACTCGATTATCTACAACTTTTATGAAGTATGCAGGTGGGTTGGAGCATCCTAGGCTCAGGTTTCGGTGAGCTCGAATCAGATCTGGTGTGCGGAACAGCAAGAAGCTCAACCAAAGTTGTTCTTAAATGTGTAATGCATCTTCTCAATAGTGTGGGCTTGTGTGAGATCCTCTGAAAGCGTGAGAGGACCTTGCATTTATAGCTTGAAGTACCCTAATTGAGTCCAAGGTAATGTCCATAAGTTTTCATTTGAGTGTGATCTCCTTCCTTGATGATGGAAGAGGTCAATATGGCTATGAATGCAAGATCTTTTGCAAAGATTTACAAAAACATGATCTTTTCGCAGAACTGGCAAAAAGTGAAAATTTTCCCTGCACAAAGTGTACTTTGGTTGACGTTGGTCATTTGCCAAATGAGGCTCAACCAATGTCAACCAAACTACATCTGGCATCAGCCAAATTGCAAATTTTGTTAGCTCGGGTCAATATAAAAACTGACCTAGGTTGGCTTCTTAGGTCGGATCTAGTTGTCTCTTTGTTTGAACCAGGATCGGTCTAGGGTCTTTGGATTGATCTTGGCTCGTGCTAAGTATGTCAAGTCCGTTAACTATATTTTGAAAACATCTTGTCAAATAATTACCTCCGAAACTAGCATGGGCACTTAGGAGATTGCTTAGGACATGGGGAGGGACACCTTGCTATAATTAAAATATAGTGTCATATTTTCAAGGGAATTCTACTTCATCATCGCCTGGCCACTCCAGGGTGAAAAATGTGATTTCTACAGTAGTGTGTACTTACGCCAAGATACAACGGGTGCGAAATGACCGTGCTGTCGCGTATTGAAGGTGCTCGTGCGCGCTCTCCCATTGGCTTAACCTTTTTCCTTAATTTTAATTTGTCATCCACTATTCTATTATCTTTAGTTGAGACCCTATCAGCTTTCTCTGAAGGATGTCATAATTCTAAACTAGAATTTGGTTTCAATATTTTTTCTTTTATATAGTTCATATATAATAATTTATTTTGTATTGTCCCATTGACATCCAAAGTAGTGAATACTGATTTAGAAAGAGATGAATTTGATTAGCTTCTAAGACACTTGCTAAAACTTTTTACATTATGGTTTCATCATACTCTCTAATCATCAATTGAAACCTTCGCCATTAAAGAAACATAAGTAGATTTAGACAACTGACATATATAATCAAAGAAATTGTATTTTCTATTTGATTACAGCAGACAAACTATTGCTTAATTATCAACTGCATAATTAATAATTTATAGCAGATTAATTACATTTAAGTTGATGATTAAATCATCGAATTGTATGAAAGTGAATTACAATTAACTAGATGATTCAGAATTGGGTGATGACTCCATAATTAGATGATCTTCTTCCACCCTTTCAAGTGATGCTAGAAAAGGGTTTGGCGGCATTTGTAGAAGCTCAGTGGGTGATTCTAGCATTTCTATGACTTTGCTCATGGAAGGGCGATCAACAGGCTTCATTTGTATGCAATACAATGCTACTATGATCATCTTTCTTGCTATTTTTTTGTCATCCTCACTGGTATCTTCCATTTCCATATCTTCTCCTTGATTTAGTTTGTCGTATATCCATGATGGGAAGTAAATTTGACTCGAATTGTCAGCATATGGATTCACATTCTTCCTTCTTCCTGCCATTTCCATCAGCAACATTCCAAAACTATAAACATCAGCCTTATAGGAGACACCTCCCATACTTTTGTAGAACAGTTCTGGAGCTATGTATCCTATTGTTCCCCTTGCAGCAGTGAGAGAAACAATACTATCATCTGTTGGATATAGTTTGGCAAGCCCAAAATCCGAAATTTTTGGAGTAAAATCGTCATCCAGAAGAATATTGTGAGGCTTGATATCAAAATGTAGAATTTGCATATCACAACCTTGATGGAGATATTCAATCCCGTGAGCCACTCCTAGGGCGATCTTGTACATCTTTTCCCAACTACATAAGGAAATATTTCCTCTTTGTTCTTGATTGAAGATGTACTTGTCCAATGACCCATTTGGCATGAAGTCGTACACTAGAGCCCTTTTTGATCCCTTGAAACAAAATCCGATAAGTCGCACCACATTGACATGATGAATCCTCCCAATGGTACCAACTTCATTGATAAAGTCTTCTCCATTGCCTTTAGATGTTGCTAAGATCTTGATGGCAACAAGATTTCCACTTCGGAGCTTTCCTTTATATACAGACCCGAAACCTCCCTGACCAAGTTTGTCTTTGAAATTCTTAGTCATCTTCTTAATATCAGAATATGAGTACTGAATTAGAAATAAATTGTTATGCTCTTGTAGGAACTCTTCGATGTTAGTATCCAAGGAGAGGTGCCTTCGTCGCAGCATATAGATCAAGAATACAGGGAAACATAGATATCCCAACAAAGTTCTAAGCATCCAGAAGAAGATTAAGATTGTCCCTGGACAAGAGATTAATATATAACACTTAGATCATCATGTTAGAATCAACATATTGAAATATTGCATAATGTCAATAAAGACTTGTCACCTTTAATTCTTCTTGTGGGTCTGATTAGCAAAAAATAATACCTAAGCAATCCTTAAATAGAATGGGAGGAGTTTGGCAAGGCAGAAAATATTGGACGAGAAACTGATAACATCAGAAAAGAGACTTACATAGAAGTAGACTTCAACAATTTAAAGGGTACCTCCACGTCCTCTTCTTTTTGCCACATGGGCAAGATGACTTCGCATTCTGACTCTGGAATTAATCAAGAACTCCCTAGACAGCTAGGTAGCATATCATATTGGGTGACATTTTTCAATCAAATTACCCAATAGGGTCATCCGATCCCATACCATTTGAAGCCCCATGTCGTTCAAACAGTCGTGCGAAGAACCAAAAATTTCAAACAATTTAAAAACCACATAATGGCATGTAGAGAAATCAGGACTATGTTTTTTTTTTAGGTAAACGAGTTACTATGTTTATTTAAGTCTTAAAAAAAAAACACACCACCTTAATCAATTGGTGATATATATCCAGATTTCTTCCACTAAAAAATAGAGCACGATGGACACCACCCATTGTGATTTGTGACTTGAGAGCCAAATAATCCACACTTGGATGGGTGGGGTTAATCAATTACTTGACAACCAGTAGTTAATTAGCTAGGTTAAAGTGAGCCAAACTCCTTGCTAGCTAGTTGAAAAATATATTAGATATAGCAAACCTGCAAATTGGGGTTAACTCATAATTTAATCCTTCCCAATTCCATCCCCTGCCCTTGCATCTCCATGAGTCTTTATGAATCCATATATAGTTCAAGATTCACAAATCAAAAGAAACAGTATCAAGACTTACCTATCCAGAGAGTGGGCGGCATTACATTGTCTGTTGTAATTTGCAAAAGCCAGAAAGGAAAAGATGTGAGTGGAAAAGAATTTTTTTTTCTTATATTAGAAATTAAAAAATAAATAAATAAATTGAGTGCAAGTCCTTACAGTAAATCGTCCTCCAAAAGAAGTGCTTAAGGCCTACAATTCCCAGGTACGAAAAATGTATCAGCCATTCAACATATAAACTGGATATGGCATTGTTTAGTATATCAGTAACCAAGTCTAAATAATATAATACTTGGAAAAAAAAAAACTCAGTTTTGGAGCATAGTTTATACCAGTGCTTTCATGTGCCTATCTCTCTCTTGTCTAAAAAAATCCTTACCATTTGCTTGGAGGAGAGAGATAGACACAGAGAACGTATGACCTAGGCCAACACTCCCTGAGAATCAATTCCCAAGAAAAAAAAATGAAAAAAATTATAATCACGCATGATTATCTATGTACAAGGGTCACTTAGGCTACCAATTAGTATACGGATTTCCAAAGTGGGCTGTGGAGAATCACCTCTCCTGTCCAGCCAGCATGTCTTTTTAAAAATGCCACATGGTCGTTCAAGCAAAGCCGAAAATTTTGAACTGGTGGATCAAGGAGAGGTCCCTGTACACTTGTCAAAGTTTAAACCAACCCAAGATTGCAAAGTGGTAAAATCAGAAACTAAAAATTAATTTTGGAATACCGGACCGAAACGGTCAATATAGGTTAAATTGAAACGATATTGGTCTTCATCGATCCTCAATTCTAACATTTCAGATCCCGATCCACATGTATGATCCAAGGGCAAAATCACAATAAAACTGATTAAAAAAAAAAGATAGATTTGTCTAATCCAAATCGATCCAGGCCAATTGAAATTGATATTGAGCTTGATGGATCCCCAGTCTCCGATCCTGACCTTTCCATTCACGATCCACATGTATAGTCTAAGGGCAAAATCATAATAAAAACTTTTTTTTTTCTCTTAATTTTGTTTTAAAAAGGGGTAGATCTCTCCGATCCGGAACCAGGTAGATGATATAACAAATGACCAATCCATATTATGCGCTAAAAGAAAAAAAGGTTTACGAAACATGACATAAGAAATTAAGAACCTACCAAAAAAAAAAAAAACCTAAGAAATAAGAACAAATGTTTAAGGAGACCTATGCAGCCGCCTTTGCAGGTGATGATGAAGCTATGATTGGAAGGATCTTGGGCAGGATGGCAATCGCCCCATCTGTTGTCACAGCTTCTGCAATCAATGCGAAACCATGAGAGTTCAAACCCCATGGCCATTTCATAATGTATCTCAGAGAAAGAACGATGATCACCGGCCTCTTGCAACTTTCGAATTGGAACCATTGTGCCGATGGTACACGAGTCCGGTACATCTGAATAATTCAACTCATCTCCCACAAAAACGTAAGAATATTGGGAACCCAAAGAACCGTTAATGCACGGAGAGGTATCCTCAAAGTGTGGAGCTGATGATGATGATGATGATGTGATTATTGGACTTTCACAACTCAAGAAAACTATGTAGTTTTCCAACTGCGGAAGCCACGGGTAGTAGTAAGGATCTTTATTATACCACAATAAATAACTGAAATTACCATAAGATGTGAGGGAATAAAGAGGTAGAGAGGAGCAATTGTGAATCTGGAGGCCGGAATCAACCACTCTCATGGTTCGGTTCTGATAAGAGATTGAGTCTACATAGTACTTCCCTGAATACAGATATAGAACGGTTCGGTTATTCTCACAGGAGAGCTCGTATCGAGGGTCCCTGCACTCCGGGGGAGGATCATGGCCTTTCAACCAAAATGGGTAGCTAATGTTCACAAGGTTCCCGCATGAAGAAGGGCTGCACTCACTTTTCTGAGCTTCACAATTAGCCTGCAAAACAATGAACAAGGCTGCTATTATGAGGCAGCCTCTTCCCAATTTCACCACCATCCCCTCTTTTCTTTCTTGCGTTTAACTTGTGTATAGAGAGGACCCAGCACAGTACACCGAGGTACGTAGCAGATGGAGAGATATAAGGTGTGTTAATAAACACAATTCCCCTTTATCAGGAGAGAAGTTTCTCACCTCTTACCCCTTATTGTACCCTTTATTGTATGGAATTGATGATGAAATATTCAACTCTAGATCAGATGTGACAACCCAAAGTGAGTAACATGATTTTCATTCTCACCTCTTATCCCTTATTGTGCCCTTTATTGTATGGAATTGATAATGAAATATTCAACTCCAAATCAGATGTGACAACCCAAAATGATTTTCATTTATTAGGAGAGAAATTTCTCACCTCTTACCCCTTATTGTATGGAATTGATGATGAAATAGCCTACTCCAAGGATCAGATGTGACAACCCAAAGTGAGTAGCACGATTTCGGTTTATTAGGAGAGAAGTTTCTCACCTCTTAACCTTTATTGTACATAATTGACGATGAAATGTCCAACTCCAAGGATCAGACGTGACAGCCCAAAGTAGTGGAAGGAAATTCTGTAAACACTTGCAAGTTGCATCATCAGTTCCTTTCTTGGCCCCCCAGAGAAGAATGGGCTTGGACGCTTAAATCAATAATTGGGAGGAGAAACAGTAGTAGCCTCACAATAAGGTAGACTGGCAAGATCAATATGCAAAAACTCACTGACTATTGAATTATTTCAGCAATGACTCTGGTTCTCATTTATTTTTATTTATTATTTATTTTATTTTATGGATAGAATAGTTCTCGTTTATGTTAAAACCATAAAATTTTACATAAGCTTTGTGATTATAATTAAAGTGAAAAAAAGAAGTATGCATCCTATTGTACAAATTTCTTTATACATCTTTCACACACTAAATAGTGAGATTTACACTGATACTCTCTCTTACCTATTATGACATATAAATTCCATATGGATAATACCATTATTTAGTTCTTCATTGATATGAAATGTAGATAGCGATACATGAGGGATCTATATATGGTGTCAATGTAGGATGGAATCTCCTATGCCAAATTGATCCAATTGAAGCACAATAAAAGTATCACAGATTTGTATCCAAGTGCGAACATATCAAAAAAGAGAGAAAATGTAAGAAGGCACATGATGCTGATAATGTATTAGTCTTTTCACTATAACTAAATATTAAGAGGGTGAATATAAAAAGAATATCTAAATGTTTATCCTATGGCATGGCCATCAACAGATAACAAAGACAAACTTAAAAAGTAACCCAAGGGACCACCTACAACAAAACCGTCAGCACACCCGTAGAGTCAACAACACAATGCTAGGTAGTTTCCCTTACTGCCAAAATAAATAAAATTAGGTGTACATCAATTTTCAAATCAGTAACAAGACTATTCTTTGCTATCTCATAAAATATCTACAAATTTTGTTGGTATAATGGTATTATTTAGTTCTTTATTGGTATAATTACAAATTTTATTTTGTATTTTTATGCCTTCTTCCTTACTTTGAAATATATTTGAATGCGACACATAAATGTACATATTAAAACTTGAAATCTAAATTTGAAACTTGTTGCCAGTAAACACAATTATGGACCGGCTTATTAGAAACTAAACCCCATAGGAAACCAGGTTTTGAAAATCAAAGATAGATTTGAGTTGCAAAGAAAAATGTTTATTAGAGTTGTGGGGAGATATTATTTTTCTTTCCTTTAGTTGGTGGGGGGGGGGTGATGAGGTTAATCTTTTAGGATCCATTTGGTTAGATGTGAAATAAATTGAAACCAAAATAAACTAAAAATTTCTGTAATGATTGCCAACAACAACTCTGTAACCAAATCAAAAAATATTAAACATATAAGGTGATGAAATTTCACTTCAGCTTTCAATCAATTGAATGGGATTTTCTTCATCTCATTGTATATCACTTTGCATCAACCTAACCTCCTATTTGGAGAATTGTCTTATACCGGTTACTATTGAACCCTTTTGTCCCCTCACATATCTGTGAAGCTCTTCACTCAATAGTTTGAGCCTTTAGGATGAATATTTACATGGTATCATAATGGATTTTCTCTCTCCAATCATATTCTGGCTATCTCTAGACCTATCTCAATTCATCCGTTCACATGTATCCACACCCCCTACACGTGAGGAGGGGGAATTTCAACTTAATATAACCAGTGAAAAGAACCGTCTTATTCTCTAACTACTCCAAGCATTCTCTTCTTTTTTGCCTACGAGTTGAATAACTCCAGGAGGTAGCATCTAGAAATAAAGAACGAACCCACTAGGACAAAGAATATTGACTTAAACTATGTTTGACTGTTAGGGGAAATTAAAGGGAAGGGAAGTGAAATTTTCAAACTTAAAAAGAAAATATTTTGTAATTGTGACCTATGTGATCCTATGTAATTGTATAAACTAGTTAAATTTTTTACCATATTTAGTAATGACACATTTTACATGTAATTTTTATTTTGCATTTTATAGCGAAAAGTTTTGGATGCAAAGTACAATGAAATTTAATAACCAAATATTACAGTATGATTTGGAGTTAATGATATAATCACATGGGGTAAGGATTACAAAATTTCCCTTTCCTTCATTTTAATTCCCTTTGCAGCCAAACAGAGCCTCAACTTGAAAATATAAGTCAAACACTACCGTGGGTACAAATCAGATAAAATTGAAAAACAGAACCAAGTGAGGATTCTAAAGTTCTTAGATGACTACGAAGCCCTCAAGCCCTCAAGGTACACATTTGCTGACATTAAGAGGATTACAAATCAGTTTAAGGAAAAGCTGGGACAAGGAGGTTATGGTAGTGTGTACAAAGGAAAGCTTTCCAATGAAATTCTAGTTGCTGTTAAGGTCCTTATTAACCATTCCACTAGAGATGGAGAGGACTTCATGAATGAAGTCGGCACCATTGGTACGATTCATCACATAAATTTGGTGCTCGTGGTTGGTTTCTGCGCAGATGGATATAGACGATCTCTTGTCTACGAATTTTTTCCAAATAAGTCACTAGAGAAGTTCATCTTCTCAAGAGATACTAAGAGGCCACTCCTTGGTTGGGAGAAACTTCAAGATATAGCTATTGGCATAGCCAAAGGAATAGAATACCTTCACCAAGGGTGTAAGCTGCATATACTTCACTTTGATATTAAACCTCATGATATCTTATTAGATGACAACTTCAACCCCAAGATATCTGATTATGGTCTTACAAAATTATTTTCTAAGAACGAGAGTGGCATCTCCATGACTGCAGCAAGAGGGACAATAGGGTATATTTCCCCTGAAGTGTTTTCTAGGAACTTTGGTCATGTTTCTCATAAATCAGATGTTTATAGTTTTGGGATAATGTTGCTTGAAATGGTTGGTGGGAGAAAGAACATTGACAGCACTGTCGAGAACAATAGCCAAGTTTACTTTTCCCAATGGATCTATAATCATCTAAGTCATGGGAAAGAATTGGAAATCAGGAATCAGGATGGATGAAGATGGAGATGCTAGCATTGCTAAGAAGCTAACAATTGTGGCACTTTGGTGTATCCAATGGTACCCAGTTGATCGCCCTTCAATGAAAGTAGTGGTTCAGATGTTGGAAGGAGATAAAGAGAGCTTGATCATGCCACCCAATCCTTTCAACTCTACAATGCCTTCAAACGCTAATGCAACTAACAATGAAAGACCACTCTGCATGAAATTACCAATCATCTCTGAATAAGGGTATGGACAATATGTTGTTCTCTTTGATATTGATATAAGTTAATTAGCATAGCTGAACTTGTAACCATCACTCATTTCAGCCATTATGTTTAAGGAGATTTGAACTAGATGAATGATCTTGGATTTAATCAATTTGGTTTATATAGAGAACAAAAATCTATAGCTTCATATATTATTTTCTTTCTTTATTTATTTATTTGGTCTATAGCTATAATGTTCAGCATTGATGTTTTGATGTTTTGTGGTAGAAGAAAAATACATTGATGCAAGCTTTTACATTATAACTAAGGATATTTTTCATATGTTGACTAATCTCTTGTTTACCATTAAAAGAAAAATGAAAAAAAGAAGCCCTCAGGGAGGTGGGGCTTCCAATACTGTGTGACTTCATTAATGCTATAATCAACTACTGAAAAGAGATATATACTCATCCAAGACTTCTGGAACATTTCAAAGCAACGGACCCAAATAAATGAAGTTCAACCATAAAAATTATTGCATATAATTGGTTGCAACTATAGAACATGCATTTAGGAGAATCTTGATCACCCATGTCTGATTGACATAAAAATTAAAATAAAATAAAATTCATGTTTGAGAGCTCACAATATAGCTGCTAGGTGCTGAAAATTTTGTCATTGCAATATGGCTTTCCATAATTTTTGTTCTATAACTTAGAATGGTTAATTACATAATTTGTATTCTGATGCCGCATCTTCTTTGTATGAAATCGAAACATGACAAATCAGAAGCATTGGAAAGATCAGATACTTTTTGTATTGTTATATGGGAAAATTTGTTCCAAAAAAATCATCTTCAATGCTGAAACTACCCCCGACTATCATAAAGCTAAATTTTGACCACAGATATCGTAACTTCTTCATACGGTATCGAAACACGACGAAGTCAGAAGCATTGGACTAGATAAATTATAATCTATCTTTTTCATGAAGAAATGGTCTCTAAAAAATATTATTTTCACTGTAAAAAATGCCCTATAGCATAAATAGGTCAATTTTACCCATACCACCTACCAAGAATGTACCAAACCACTCTATATACACCATGCAGCTCTGTTATCTCATCTGCAATAATGGACGCTGCCACATCACCCAAAACTGACTATGTCATCACTACCACATGGCCAGGTTGCCAACAAGGACAACCATAAAACACCAGAATGGTAGTTCTATACTCCCACCATGTACATATAATCGATTAGGATTTCAATATGTTCACATTTATAATATAAGAATGCCAGTTTTACATTTTGAATGCTAACCCTACAGAGCAGCTGGGCATACGTATGTTGATTTCACCCCTCTTTTTTCTATTTTATTTTGCATCTCGTTTCCAACATGTTAAATGCTAGACTCTAGGGTTTCACCATACCGATTCCATGTTACATCAGCACGTTTGCTTTACATTCAGTATACTAACAATGCAAATGGGTATGTGGATTTTGTCCTATTCCTTTACATTTTGGTCGTGGTTTCCTTTCAATACTGGTGTGATATAGATGCTTGTGTACACAAATCTAGATGGCCTATTCAATAGTAAAGTGTGTTTACCTAGGGTAGAAGTTTGATTTTTACTGGGTAGATCAAGGTCGAGGTGCCTGACCCCTTCCTCGAACCGCAACTAGACACGAATCTTAACCCATGATTAGACAGTTTGGATGGAGTCATTTCTATTTCAATTTCAATTAGATGAGTCCTAGACCCTAATCTAGGTGGCCACTCCCAATCAATAAAGACCATCGGACCCACACTGCTCTTTTCACAAGGAGGGTTTTCAAAATCCCATTGGTCCTCATAGTGGCAATTCCACTGGGGATCTTATTAGTCAAACTTTACACCAAACCTATTTAGGTGGCACACGAGTGTTTACTTTGTTTATAAAATTGTTGTTTGAGCCCAGTTTAAAACACAGGTTTTTTTTAAGATTTTGTTCTAACTAACATTCATCATGCATCATGCATCATGCATCACACATTCACACACTTACACTACGCTATGCATGGCCACCCATGTGAAGAGTAGCTATGGGACCGGAATGAAGGTTCACAGGCCCTCAATGGTGAACTCACAACCCTTTAATCCAATACTTTCGGGTATATTAAAGGGATGCATCAACATACCATTTGAACATCGACGACGAAGCCCAGGTGTAAGGTATATTTGGGATGCTCCTTGTTGTAGTAGGGGAACCTTATGTCCTATTGAAAATTAATTGCACACATGCATTCAAAACATAGATTGATACACCTAGGATTGACACAACTAACTGTAATTGGTGATACACCATTTGGTAGGGCCTTGGCCCATATCCGCTTAACATATCCAGCTATATCAAGGACTGGGGCAAGTGGTATGATATACCATATGACGATCTTAGCCCAAGGAATAAGGCAGGTCTTGAACCAAGATTATGCATAGGCTTCCCTATTTATAAGTGGAATTGGCCTAACACACTCAATATGAGCTAAATCTTGTGAGCAACTTGTGTGATGTACAACTTGTCTGTTTCACAGCTTATGTGTAAAAAACAAAAAACAAAAAAACAAAAAACAAAAAACAAAAAACAAAAAACAAAAAACAAAAA
>NC_056561.1:32061974-32063303 GCF_013358625.1 Macadamia integrifolia | reverse complement strand
GGGGTCCATTCCGTTTTTTTTTTTTTTAAACGGACTTGGGAGTACGGACGTTTTTCCTCGTCTGCCCTTTTGTTGTTCCAATAATAGAGAGTACAAGCTTCGTCTGTCCCCACTCTCCACTCCCCACTCCCCTACCCTCGATTTATATTTCTAGTTTGTTCACGTTTCTTAGAGGCTGATCATGTTATTCTATTTTCTTGTATTAAAAAATGTTATTTTATTTACATTGAAATTTTTTAAAAAAAAATTTTTTTGAGAGAGAGAAAATAAATTTGTCAGGTTATTTGACATAAATACCAAGAGCAAAATGACCAACCCCATGAAATGCAAAATCTTACCTCTATGGATGCTCTTTTGTGTACTCTCATTGGTGTATATTGATACAATAATTATGTATAGTGACAACAATATGCGTGACATCATTATTTTCTCCACCAATGGTGTAATATAGAAATCTTCTCCTTTCTTATATATGACCAATTCTCATGTTACATGTAGATATAATACACTTAAACCAAAATCAAACTGAATATTAATTATTTTTTATTTATCAAACCAAAATCATGTAATAATCAGCTCGATTCAATCGGTTTCTCTTGTTTCTCCTTCACAACCTCTTTCCACCAGAGTTGCATAACAGTTCCATGTCCTCTTCCCTCTAATATAGAGGAATTAGTGTTGAAAATTTAGAAATTCTAGCATTGCAAGAATGCAAATCTATAAAATTTGACTTAAACAAAACTTCAACAATTCCATGTCCCCCCAAGTAGAAAGAGGGATCAGTGTTAAAACACTCGAAATTTCAACATTGCAAAGTCTCTCCTTGCCTTGAAGCTTCTTTCTTGATAATAATAATAATAAAAAAGGGGTTGAGTTTCCTATCTAACTGTGTAGGTATACGTTAGTTCCTCTCTCTCTCTCTCCAACTCCAGTAGGAGGATCGATAAGTCATTTCATAGGAGGGAGAAAAGAAAGAGACATAAACAGACACTAATGTACTCTATGCAGCTTGATAGTAATATCTTTCTCCTAAAGGATATTATAAAAACCTGTTGATTTAACAATTTAATCATTTAATCATATATATATATATATATATATATATATATATTTGTTTAAACGAAGAATTGAATTGACTCAATTACTAAAGATGTGAATTGAAACCAAAACAGTTTATCAAAATCGAATCGAATCGTTTATATCAAAACCGTGAAATTGTTCATTAAATGGTTCAGTTTCAGTTTTAAAATTGAACCGTAATTTGATTTTAGTTTTAAAGTTTAAACCGTTAGCAAATTGTTTAGGTAAACCGACGTAGTAAGTTTAAGT
>NC_056561.1:32028712-32057901 GCF_013358625.1 Macadamia integrifolia | reverse complement strand
AAAAAAAAAAAAATTTTGGGGAAAGTAAGTTAATCTCCACACTCCATGGAAGAATTGAGGGTCGTAAACCTTCCCCTTTTTTTTTATGAACTCTGCACTACAGGTGAAGAGAATCTGAATCCAAAAATTATATAAGTGAAAAGAGGACCTAGTTCTACCTTGAGCGAAGGAAGAATTACAATTTAGCAGTTATTCCTTCATTATACTCTTTCCTGCCTCCCCCCTTTTGTAATATAGCCATTTTTTCTTAGTTCGAGTTTAGGAGCCTAATGGATTACATAGTAAACCCACATACTATGAAGGAGTTAAAGGAGGCCCGAGGCCCGATGCCCAAGGCCACTCTTCTTACAAAACAAGAAAATTGATGCAAACCAAGCACTAATGCACTTGAGAGAGTCAATCAAGTGACCAATCCTCAAGCAAGTACTCCACTAATCAATCCTCTTTTGCAATGTAGCCCTCTATGATATGAAATCAAATATGAATATAACACATAAGTTGGAACATAAATGTGATGAAGCCTTAAACTATAATTCATAGAAATTGAAACCTAAAAAGCTAGAACCCCATGGGATCTCATTGAGCTCCACTGTGAAACAAAATGTGATGAAGCAACGTATAAGGGGACCCTAACTTAACAAATTTGACAGGTGGCTATCTTAGGGTTCCTCCATCTACCTAAGATTATCAAATAATTAGTCTAAAAGACATAAAAACAAGAAGGACCCCGGATCAGCTATCTAGAGGACCCCCTCAACGCGCTTGCACCACATTGCATAACCCTATTCCTCTGTCTTCTTTTCATGAAACCTTTGATTCCATAAGTCCAATCCAAATTAGGGCCTCTATTTGGCTTGATGGTATCCCCTCAACATTTCTCAATTAAATCTATGGATATTTTTTTATAGTGCATCTTCTTAGAAAAAGAAAAATAATAAGGTACATATTTATTACCAATTGGCAAATTTGGTTGTGCTTAAATGAATCCCACACTTCATTTGAGGAAGGAACTACAAACATCTCACTAGTCAAGCTTTATTTTGAACAAGATCAAAAAATATGTCAAGTTAGACTAAGATATGATTATGGACTGATTTTTTTCTATCCAATCTCTTCATCCAACTCCATCTGACTCTCTGATTGAATTAGAAAATAATATTTTGAACCATAGACAATAGAGGTGAGAGTTTTTTTTTTTTTATCAGCGAAAGCAAACAGAGAGATAAAATTAGATAGCAAGATTACCTTTGAAGTTTGCTTTAAATATTGGCTTTCTACCTGAGAGAGCCTCATGAGCTAACTTCTTAAGGTACTCTAATGTACTATTAGTTTCTAACAAACCAAACCTAAGATGACTATTATAGTTGGTCATCTCATATTTAAGTATGATTAAGTTCTTGGCCATAATGATAAAGGTTTGTCAAATTCCTTGTCAAAAAGCTTATTGATGATCTCCACACTGCTCCATACGACTTCTAGTGCCCACTTGTTTTCCTTAGCTCGCTCCAGCCCCCTTAGAAGCCCTAGCACCTCTGTTTCACCATCCTTTCCTGTCAATACATAGTTAGTTTCATATAAGATTCCTCCATGTTGTAAAGCAATGGCTAAAGCCCAAGCTGAAATATTTTTCTGTTTGTCACTAACACTGGTTATGAAAAGTGAGTTAGTGCTCTGTGTGAACACCGGAGGTGTGCAACATGATTTTGGGTTAGAGGTCGCCTATGCTTTAGACAATTTCCAATTAATTCCATGCGCTATCCAAAACTCAATATTTTTAGTAATGGTAGTGGGCTCTGATTTAAGGGCAGAGAATATATTTTTATTTCTATGGAACCATATGAAATAACAAGTGATGACAAAGACAACGATAAACCACGTCAAGTCCTTTTTGGGTTTGAAATCAGAATTAAAGCAAAAATAAACTAAATTTTTCAAAGATTCAAATAGTAAAAGATTGGGTTTGAGACCCAGCGGGCTTGATGCCCAACACAGTCTTATTATTTCGCACTCGAACAAAAGGTGATAGAGAAACTCCCGCTGTGTGTGGCACAGACCACACATCGGATCAATATCCATCCATTTTAACAATATATCTTTGGTTGGTAATCCGTTATTGACAGCTCTCCAGAAGAAGAGCTTAAACTTTGAAACTTTGGGTGGATATTGATTTTTCAGAAAAAATCGCCACCATGGTGAACAGAGAGATAAGCAACAACACCTGTATGAGCATACATGGAAGATTGTTAATGCATTGGTGCAGAGAAATTTGATGACTAATTTAGTAGTGAAAATTCCCTCCTTTGAGAGCGTGCACCACCAACTGTCCTCTTGATGTGATAGTCGCAATAGAATTGGATAAAGAGTTAGGGAGAGCAGATTTCCAGAGATCCATGTTCCAATGTCCATTTTGGATAAAAGCACTAACCAGCTGAGAGTTGGATATTCTATTATTATTCTTACCCAAGAAGCTGGAATGCTCGACATTATTGTAAACGGATTGGAGCCTCGGATCAAACCAGAAATAGGTATGAGTACCATTACCTAATTTCCGAACACCTAATTTCCGGACAACAATTCTCTTCAAGTAGGGAAGAATTTTGGCAATACCATCCGAACACGGGGAGCCCCTTACTTTTAAGAGTTCGTGGGTCAAAGACAGACCTGTTGGTAAATTATTTAGCTCTGAGTGATTGGATCCAAACATTATTTCCACTGGAAAGGAGTCTCCACCCCAACTTAAGCAATAGAGACTTCTTGTGACACTCAACCTTTCTAAAGCCAAGTCCTCCCCAGGGTTAGGCTGGCAAATTTTATCCCATTCAATGAGATACATTTTATTCATCCTGTCATTATCTCCATTCCAGAAGTGCATAAAAATTGAGTCTAATTTCCTACAAATATTCTTTGGGAAAATAAAGCAAGACATTAAATAGGAAGAAATTGAAGCCAAGGAGGATTGTACTAGAATGCTTCTTCTAGCAAAGGAGAAAATTTTGGATTTCCACATTCCAAGCTTATTTTTAACTCGTTCAATGATTTTATTGAAAAGACCTGATCTATTTCTAGAGTGGAACGAATTGGTGCCCTGATAACCCGAGTCTTTAGTCATCTCTTTAATCCCAATGATTTTGCTTAAGAATTTTCTTGAACTTTCATTCACATTAGAACTAAAAGTTAACCCACTCTTTTCAAAATTAATGGTCAATCCGGATAGATCAGAAAAGAGATCCAGAATGCATTTTATTGTAGAAAGGTCTTCTTGGGTTGCCCTACTGAAAATGAAAGTGTCATAAGCAAAGAAAAGATGGGTTATTTCAGGGGCTTGTTTAGCGATTTTAATCCCCTAAAAAAGATTTAAATCCCTATAGGCAATCAAGAGTCTAGAAAGTCCTTCAATTACAATCATGAACAAGAAGGGGCTTAGAGGACACCCCTGCCTGATGCTCTAGAGGCCTTAAACCATAGGATAGCTGACCCGTTCAGTTTAATGGAAAAATATGAGGTACTAATAAAGTGATTTATCAGATTAATCCATTTAGAGTTGAAGCCCATAAATTTAAAGATGACAAGCAAAAAACCCCATTCTACCTTGTCATAAGCTTTGGCCATGTCCAATTTGATGGCCACATAGTCAGTCTTACTTTTTTTTTTTTCTCTTTAGAAAATGGAAGATTTCTTGAGCAATGATAATATTATCAGTGATTTGGCGGTCTGAGACAAAAGCGGCTTGATAGGGGGAGATGAATCTATGAAAGTGAACTTTTAGTCATGATGCCAAAATTTTTGCCACAAACTTACAAGTGACGTTACATAGGCTTATAGGCCTATAATCACCAATCGAGTAGGCAAAATCTTTTTTGGGGATTAGGCATATGAGGGTGTGGTTGGCATGGGAGGGCAGATTGGCAGAGTTGAAAAAATTCAGAATGAAGGAGGTTTATGAATTCCCAACATTGTTGGAAGAAATGGCTTGGAAACCATCCGACTTGGGGGTTTGAAAGATCCAATAAGAAGAAAGACAGCATTCTTGATCTCTCCAGAAGGGGGTGTGGATATGAACCCAAAATCCAATCATAGGCTGCGTTTGATAGTATCTAGATTTAACGTTTTTCCATTCTATGAACCAAAAAAAAAAACGAAATAAAGCATTTGATGTCAACTTGAGTATTTTTTCCATTTTTTTTTTTTTTTGACAAAAAAAAAAAACGTTAGAAACGCAAAACAATGGAACGACAAAACCTTGTTCTGTCATTTCGATTTCATTCCAATACAAAAAATAAAAGAATGAATAACTAAGGTAATCATTCTTGAAACAGGTTCATCAAACACTATTTTTTTGACAACCAAATGCAATCATAGTGTCACATCACTATTAATAAACCTAGGTGAAGGAAACCTCAAGCTTACAGTAATAGCGAAAGATAGATTGGTTATAGGAATTTTGAGTTGGCCCATATATTAGGAACAGGCCAACGTCTATTTATTCAGGCCTGAATATTTTAAGCCCAATTAAATTTGAACCGTTGGATTTGAATAACTGTATTTCATTCATCAGGATATCACACCGTCGTTCCGGCATTTTCGTCCCCTAAGGCCCAATTACAGAACATCCGAGAGAGTTCCAGATAATCTGAAAAAGATCTAATCAAAGTCGAACAGGTAACGCTTCGTGATGTCTTGAAACCCAAGCAACCAGAAACCTATAAAAACCAGAGAAACTCCCTTGCGAGAGCCGTGAAAAACCGGAGTAAAATCAAAATCTTATTATCATTACCTTTCTTTCTTCTCAAGGGATCTCAACTTCCCGTTTCGATATCTTCTTCATTCATCAGTTAATCAACCCAGCCTGCGATACATACAGACCGAGCGAGAGAGAGAGAGAGACAGATTACTTCTAGAGAAAGCTATTATGGCCGGAGGAACGGAAGCCTTTCCAGATTTGGGAAAACATTGCCAACACGAAGACTGCCATCAACTTGATTTTCTCCCATTCAAGTGCGACGGATGTCGAAAGGTAATTCAATTTCAAACCCAGGAATATAAGAACTCAATAGATTGATTCATTGAAAATTTCGTTTAAAATTTTGTGTTAAATTGGGGTCGGGCATCTATTGTATACAGATATTCTGTTTGGAGCACAGATCCTTCAAGTCCCACGAGTGCCCGAAATCTGATCATAAGAGCAGGAAAGTAGTGGTCTGCAAAATCTGCTCTGTATCGATAGAGACAACGGGCAACAACGAGGAAGACGAGAAGGTGGTCTTGGAGAGACACGAGAGGTCCGGAGACTGCGACCCATCAAAGAAGAAGAAACCCAAGTGTCCAGTGAGACGATGCAAGGATATACTAACGTTCTCTAACACAAACATCTGCAGAATCTGCCAGCAAAAGGTGTGCCTCAAGCACCGGTTCCCCGCCGACCACGTTTGTAAAAAGCCGCTCGCTACTGCGGCCGCCCCCGGCACCAACAAGTTCTTGACTGCTCTAGCCGCCAGGATGAGCATCAATTGTGGGGCAAGTCCCGGTTCCGTTTCATCGTCTTCGTCATCCAATGCTTCTACTTCTCCCCCATCTGTAAAAGCCTATTGAGTTGCAAATAAGATGAAAGAGACCATGTATGTCTTTAATATATATGATTCATTATTTGTGTATGGATTTGGTTTTATTGAATATTCTGTAGTCCCACATCGGTTAAGAGGAGAGATGCATAGGTGCGAGAAGTCTATAAAATCTAAGGTGTTACAACAGAGACGGCATCTTTGCGCTTGGGGCAATGACGCAGCTAGTGAGGTATTAACCGAGGCGCGTCAATTGCTGGTTGAAAACTATTTCCAAACCCCCTCCTCGGCCTAGGTTCAGCCTATGGCCGTCGAGAATTTCTGGAAGGGCTCCCTCTAAACAAGGGTAAAGCCTTACAATGCTCTAGTTCTTAAAATTTCTGTTGGAAAGGGATTCGACTCGTGGTGATTGTCCATGTAGCCCAATAGTTGTCTGGCTGCTACCCTGGGATGGGAGATCACTGGAGAGGTGCTGGATCCGGGTTGAAGGAGGCCTAATAAACTTTTGTGGGCTATATGTTATAGACCTAACCTTGGGAATGGCATTGAGATTGTTCCTGGAGAATTTCCAAGGGGGAGGCTGGCGGTAGATTCTATTCTGAGTTTCTGACGGGGTACAGTAAAATCATTTCCATAGCCATTTGAAGCTTGTTTCCCAATCTAAGGTGCTGTTCTGTGTATGGTAGAAGTTAAATAGATAGATACCTATAAGTTGGTCTGGCCCTCCCCATTGGATACTCACTGTACCTCACCTTATGTCTTTGTTCTTGAATGTCAATCCCATACACTCGAAACCTTTTTCAAAACCTATTTAAATCGCATTGACAGAGAGGGCGACTTCCAGTATGGTTAAATCCAATCCAGTGTCTAAAATTGGCTTTAGAGCTATAAATAATGCAACTCATTTGCCTACTCAACCAGGGAAGGGAACTTCCAGAGTTCCAGTAGGTTTAAATCCAATCCCCTGTTCCTAGATTTGGCTTTAGAGTTCTAGATAATGCAGCTCAGTAGCCTACTCAACCAGGGAAGGGGACTTCCAGTAGGGTTATTCTTTTGGGCAGCTTTTCACCGTTGAATCATGGACTTACAGTAGTAGTTATCTACCCTCTCCCCTTTTTGCACCATAAAAACCTGCAAGTTCTCAGGAAGTGAATTTGTTCTTCTGTTTTGGAAAATAATGCAAAACCGAGACATGCGGGGAAGGTTTGCTCTTGATGATAAAACAAATTTGAGGCAACCATATCTACACATCTTTGAACTAAAGCTGTAAATCCATTGTGTTCTCGAAAAGCAATCAACAAATCTAATTTCTTCCTCCTATATTTTAAAGCCTAAGGGAGGAAAAACCCAGTGCAACAAGGTACAATAACATTCGCTCATTGTAAACCTCCACATAATTTTCTTTAGATCCATCAACAGGGAATCAACAATCTTTAGCTCTTTAAGCTCCTCCATCGGAGCTGAAAGGATTCAATGCTTCATTCCTCGGTAGACTCATTGGCACCTCCAATATTCAAAAAAAAGTCAATGGTGAGCAGTTATCTGATATGAAGGTTCTTGCTCTGGTAATCAATCATAGCAAGAATGTGGCTCTGTGTAGCAAATTAAGTTTAACTAGTCAAGGCTGTCGTTTGGAAGGCGGCTTGACAGCAAGAAGAATCTTCTTTCTTGGACCCTGCAATTACAGCCCTCATAAGAATAAGGACAGTAGCTCATATCAAAGCAAGAATGAATAGAACAATTATGACAATGTAATTGACGACAGCAACTATTAAGGCCCTAGACATATTCTTTTCAGAATACTTGCATGGAGTAATAACTTTATCAAGCATTTCCACCACTAAATAGAAAAATATAAGGGAAAAGAAAACAAAAGGTGATCAGAACCTTGAAAAAAATAACAGGCAAGGGCTTCACACCTTGCTGGGGCGTATTTTTTTTGGGGGTGGGGGGATCTCCCACTCCACACCAATCACAATGCAGAAACGGCATCATCAACAAAGAGGCCCCACACGGTGAGAGAGAAGTGTCAATGCAGGTCCCAGATGGGTAGAAAGTCAGGGCATGGGAAAGCATCCCCCAAACTGCCTGTGTGGGTATCTTTTTCAAAATAAGAAAGAATTGCGTAGTTCATGCCATCCATGGTACCCATTACTCTTATCCTTCCACTCTACACCAGTCCCCACCCTTTTCCCCTTTTCAGCGAACACCTTAAGAAAGTATGGGGAGCTTCTGGTTTGCAGGGAACTAACTAAAATAAACAGAGGGGGATGAATCAGCAATAAATGCGCAATCTGCTACCTTACAAGATCATAAACCAAAGAAGAATATTCTATTTATGATCTGAATCAGTTCTCAACAAGATTAAATTGATGGTTTCTTAATAATAGCCTGAAATGTCATAAAATTCCAACAGGAAGCGAGCTTCTCTTGGTTCATCTATCATGGGACTTCTGGCTTACTACCATCCCTAAGCTTCAAGGAAAACTTGCAACGTTTCAACTATTAGGGGGATCGATGCAGATGCATGGCTGACCCGGCCTGACCCAGTTTGGAAAGCCAGGCCCGACAAGAACCAGGTTCAACCTGGGTTGCAGTCTATTAGGATATGTAGGGTATTTTCTTATTGGTTATTTTGCAATTTAATTTATTTTTATGCTTTTTAGCCAGAATCGTAGGAGTTGGGATTTTGAGTTAAATTTGTTCCAATTTCTGGATACAATTAGGAGATTAAGTTCTTTATTACATGCATGTAAAAAACGATGATTAATCAGATTTGATTGAATCGAAATTTCTGAGTTTTGTGAAGGTGTTGTGTGATTGCTTGCTACCAACTGACGCCATCCTCCTCCATCGATTCAATTTCTGGATGCTTCTTTCCAAGTGTATTCTTCCAACACACTTTGTTCTCTATTTCCTTTTATGTTTCTTCTTCTTTCTACTTTCTTCCTTGTTTGAATCCCAAAGCCTCATCTTTGGTCCTTGTTTCTGGGCAGAACTTGTAGCACCCCGGACATTGGCTTTGAACTCCTACGTGTTCCATCGGTTTTGCCAAGATTTTGGCTGCAGGTTGCCCCTTCCTTAGGCAACCCGTCCAAAGTCCACCTCTGTTGTGAGTTAATCATCTGCGATCACAGCTGAATCTGCAACCACCCCCTTGTTTTGCTTTCAGGGTTTGCTTTATTGATTCCAGACTGTTGGGTGGGATGCTTGTTGAGTCAAAACAAGACTCCTAAAGACTAGGAACCCCCTTCCAAACTGTTTAGAGTTCAAATCTGGTGATATATCCCACCTGGAATCCAATCAACTCACCGCTGGTTTGTGTGATTGTCAAGAGGTAGGTGATGACTTACTTCCAATATTTACACATAGGGTATTATTCTTGTTAATTTACCCAACCCCTTATTCCTTTATGTTTTGTTCCATTTTATCCCCCGTCCTGAAATTCCAGATTGGTCCTTCCCTTAAAATTAACTTTTTTTTACTATTCAGTCATGAGTTGTTTGTTTCCCAAAAGGATCCTAAACTGTTCAGAAATCTACAAAACTAACACTACTCCTTTATATTTCAATCTTTTTTTCACTTCAGTTGGCCTATAGTGACCTCCATCAGGGGTTATGGAACCTTGCATTAGTGATAAGAGTAACTCCCAACTTTCTCTGTAATGTTGTAAATGAGGTACAGATGGCATGCACAGCCTCCAAAAATAGTGCCCCACAGAGCCTCCAGATAAATTTATAATTCACAAAGAAAAATGAAATCACTTTGGCTTCATATGGTTGGCTATAAAATATTTAAATAAGAAAAGACAAAGCATAACATAAAATATCTACATTATAGTACTTGCAATGTGAAGTAAAATTTCTCAATTCTCATATATTTCTAATAAAATCCAAGCAATTTGTCGGAAAAGTGCAGAAACTTTTTTATCTCTATATTCAGGAAGTTGTCATAGTCACATACTATTGTTGTTAATGATTAGAATAAGTTTCTCTTTTGTTTTGGTTTAACTTTACATCATTTTTACAACATTTTGCATTCGATGGAGTACCCCAATATAAAATAAAATAAAAACTCCAACCATGCAGACATCGTAAAATCATCCTAATGGATTTTCACTTTCAATACTCCAAGGAAAATGTAACGGAAAAGAGGTCACCACCATTCAAATTCTCTGTGCCTTTTTTTTTTTTTTTTTTGGGGTGGGGGTGTTTTGTGGGGGTTGTTTGGGGGATGGACATGCAGTCAAAACACATCAACAAACCACTAACTTGCTCATGTGCAATAAATAATATATAAGGAAATGACGACGACAATTGTAATTACATAGAAGGGCAAGGTCCCTTTGGATGATCCATCATGAGAAAAGCCTCTTTCAATAAACCAGGTTCTTGATAAGCTACAGACCAATCTGAATTTTACACATGGAGACAGCTCCCAAAACTGGTTAATTTTAAACTCAGAAGTCCAGTTTCAACCATAAAAAATAAATGGGGGAAAATTCAATACAATGTAGGGCATAAGATGGGAGCTCAAATTTGAAATATAGTTGCTAGCTACCTTGTAATGTGCACAAGCCAATCCAATGGTGGATCCCCATGACACAGTCAATGTCACAATGTGGCATAAAAGTGGACCGTTGTGCGCATAGTTGTCAATGCGCCACCTAGATATCCAGGCTCTTTCTCAGGTCCAAGGTGAGAGCACGCCTTGTTGACACTTCACGAGTTTACATTGATTTATGTTTATTGTTTTGTTTTTTGATGAACATGCTTTATTTATTATATGTTGGTTTCTCATTTTAGGTCATTACTAGCATAATTATAACATAGTACATTGATATGTAATATTGCTTCTATGTTGCATATAAGCATAATTATATAAAACCATCATTGCTATATACAAATAGCCATATACTACATGCCTAGGTGGGTGGCGCCTTGTCACCTAGACAACTATGGTTGTGAGAAGAATCTCATGATGTGTAGTGAAGTGAAGCTTTCCTTAATGTAGAAAAGGATTTGACAACCAAACCAGACCCAAGACTGCAGGATTTTATAAACCAGAGAACAACCAAAATTCACCCAAAAGGAGACAGCAACAACAATCCAGACTTTAACCAGTAATTTGAAAACCAGAAAGAACAAACAAAGAATTCTGGAATATCGACTAGCAGAAATTATACCAATAAGCAGAATCAATTACAGAATTAGGACAGAAAATAGGTCTCAATTAGTCACACCAGATCACAGAAATAGTATCGATCTATCAGGACAGTAACACTGTGAATAAACCAACCCAGTAGCAGTTTTAGAATTAAATCAAAAACTGTTGAAGCACTAACAGTCTTCAATATTCAGAAAACTTAATTCAGCAGTCCAGAAAATGGAAACTTCATTTCACTAAAAGACGAAAATCTGGAGATTTCTAATATCTCATCAATGGCCGAGTAGAATCAGCCAATATTTAGGTCGATCCTCACTGGTATGGGGAGGAACCTTTGATAAAAAAACTAGACTAATCGGATACTCAGATCTGGTCATTCCAGCAGGGGTGGATGCTCTGTTTTGCAAAATTTTCTATATAGATTACATACCTGGTTTTGTAGCCCTAATAAGTCTTGAAAGAGTTATAAAAACTTTAAGAGAATAATACTTGAAGTAGACCTCCTGGACTTCACGCCGCAAGGAGTCAATTGGATCAAACTCCAATTCCTTCAGCCTTGATCAAACACAAGACAACTCTTCATGAAGAAGACAATAGCAACAGCCATTAATTTTTTTGTCAAAATCATTCTAGGCTTAGGAGCCTCCTCTTCTTTATTTATAATGTTAATGGGGGGAGGGAATTACAAAATAGAAGGTTCCTCAAAAAGAAAACCAAATATTCTCCTAATACAATAGTTGCTAAAAACTGAAATTAGAAACTAGTTGAAAAATGAAACTAACTACTAATGACTTGATTCAATTAATAACTTGACTCCTAAGGAAACAAATATAACTCAAATCAAGCCCAACTAAAAAGGAAATTAATGAAAATGGAAACTAACTAGTAATCCCGTACTCAATGTTAGAGCCCCCCTTTTAGACCCATAAAAGTGGTCTATTACACTCAAAACACATGGGATCAAAGGCCTAACATGTATGGAACCCAACCTTAGGCTTATTCCTAATAAAACAAGCCTATTTTGGTAATTAATCTGCATCAACTCTCCCTATCTTGAAAAAATTCATCCTCAAATTTTGTAGTGATGAGGGGGAAACATGTCAGTAGTAGCTTTGACCATTCCCAAACAAAACTCTGGTTGCTTGTAAACTTGTAGAATGTAGTCTTCAAGGTGTGGAGCTTTCTCTTCAACGAACCATGATGGCATAACAAACTCTATATGCTCAACCTATGAATCAATACCAACTGTGAATGTCGTGTGCATAGCGTCATCAATGTTGGTTCTCATCAAGGGTTGGAGAAACAAGCTCTTCCTTGTCATCATGAATCTCAAAAACTTGTTGTGGAGTGATCTCAACCACTACCGCATCTTCCACGTCTTCAGTCTTGTCTACTATGCTCTCTTCAATGTAGAACTCTTCAGTTGAATCTTTTATCTCTTGACCTTCTGTCTTTGAAGCTTCAAGAACCATCTCTTCAATGTGAACCTTGACTTCAAGTTCTTTTGGTTTGAATAGAGGTATCTTCACTTCACATAAAGTTGTCGCTCTTGGGGGTGTTTAAATGTTAGGTTTAGTGCTGAAAAAATCTTCTTAACCTCCCTAGCTTGGTAACTAAACCTTCTACCTAGTTGTACTAAAAGTTCCTTGTCAAAGCAATCTCTCACTGTATACACATTAGCAACACCAATTCCCCTATTAATTTCAGCTCGTAATCCCAGTCGAAACTGAGAAAGTAATTGCCTCTCATTCTTCCTAATGCCTGTGCGAGAATAACGTGCATCAAACTTATTCATATATTCCACCACAGATATTTCCTTGATGAAGAGAGTTCAGTTGGTCTTGTATACGAGCTCTAAAATTACGTGGCAAGTACTTATCAGATAGTTCTTGCTTCATCTCTTCCCACGTAGTAGGTTCTCTACCACGGTCTTCCAGTTCATACTCATAGGTTCTCCACCAATTACGGACAGCCTCAACTAGCTTGGCACGAGCTAGTTTCATCTTCCATTCCTCAGGCAAGGCATAATAATCAAAATAATCATCCAGAGCAGCTACCCAATCATAGAACAATTGGGGGTCATGCCTCCCATTAAACTCCTTCAAATCAAGCTTGACTTTTAGTGAATCTCCAGAGTACCTTTGATATGTGGGACATTCAGTCTCAAAGTGACCCTACATATTATTCAAAAGTAGGTTGCACTACATGAATCCTCTGTGGTCCTCTCAGATTAAGGTTAGGTCTCATGTTAGCCAACTGAGCAACTGAGTTCATAGGGGCTTCCACTTTAGGTGCTAAATGAGTACCATGTGTAGGTTGTTGTTGAGTCTCCACAGCCAACACCTTTCACTAAGAGCTTGTTGTTCAGCCTTTAGTTCAGCTCTCATATTCTGTATCAACTCCATAATAGAAGCTAAGGTGGGGGTGTTGTTCTCAGCCATGCTCTGATACCACTTAATGTAGGAAAGGATTTGACAACCAAACCAGACCCAAGACTGTAGGATTTTATAAACCAAAGAACAACCAAAATTCACCCAAAAGGAAACAGCAACAATAATCCAGAATTTAACCAGTAATTTGAAAACCAGAAAGAACAAACATAGAATTATGGAATATCGACTAGCAGAAATTATACCAGTAAGCAGAATCAATTAACAACAGAATTAGAACAAAAAATAGGTCACAATCAGTCACACCAGATCACAGAAATAGTATCGATCTGTCAAGACAGTAACACTGTGAATAAACCAACCCAATAGCAGTTTTAGAATTAAATCAGAAACTGTTGAAGCACTAACAGTCTTCAATATTCAGAAAACTTAATTCAGTAGTCCAGAAAATGCAATTCAGATCAGCAGAACCAGAATCCTGAAAATGGATACTTCAGTTCACTAAAGACGAAAATCTAGAGATTTCTAATATCTCATCAATGGCTGAGTAGAATCAACCAATATTTGGGTCGATCCTCACTGGTATGGGGAGGAACCTTTGATCAAAAAACTAGACTAATCAGGTACTCAGATCTGGTCATTCCAGCAGGGGCGAATGCTCTATTTTGCAGAATTTTCTAAACAGCAGAATGATAGATTACATACCTGGTTTTGCAGCCCTAATAAGTCTTGAAAGAGATATAAAAACTTAAGAGAAAAATACGTGAAGTAGACCTCCTGGACTTCACGCCGCAAGGAGTCAATTGGATCAAACTCCAATTCCTTCAGCCTTGATCAAACACAAGACAACTTTTCATGAAGAAGACAATAGCAACAATCATTAATTTTTTTATCAAAATCATTCTAGGCTTTTAGGAGCCTACTCTTCTTTATTTATAATGTTAATGGGGGGAAGGAATTACAAAATAGAAGGTTCCTCAAAAAGGAAACCAAATAGTCTCCTAATACAATAGTTACTAAAAACTGAAATTAGAAACTAACTGAAATTAGAAACTAGTTGAAAAATGAAACTAACTACTAATGACTTGATTCAATTAATAACTTGACTCCTAAAGAAACAAATACAACTCAAATAAAGCCCAACTAAAAAGGAAACTAATGAAAATGGAAACTAACTAGTAATCCCGTACTCAATGTTAGAACCCTCCTTTTAGACCCATAAAAGTGGTCTATTACGTTCAAAACACATGGGATCAAAGGCCTAACATGTATGGAACCCAACTTTAGACTTATTCCTAATAAAACAAGCCTATTTTGGTAATTAATCTGCATCATTCCTCTAATGACATTTTGATGCAGATATGGCTGCCCTTTCTTGGTTGAACCAGTATGACCGGCTTTGGAAGCCAAGAGCCAAGAAGAACCAGTCCAGCCCAGGATTTTGGTCCAACAAGGGTTGGAAATAAAATTAGTAGTTTACTTAGTATTTTATTTCATGCTTTTATTTTCCAGACTTGAACGTAGGAGTAGGATTTATTTCCTTGCTTTGGTTTCCTTTTTATAGTTGTTTCCTAGTTTAGGCTAGTTTCCATTTCAGTTAAGTTTCTAATTTTATGTTCCTATTTTCCTATATATTGGTTGTAATCGATTGAAGATTTAGAGAGTGATTTTGATTAGTGAATGAATGTGTTGAGTGTGATTCTCCTTTTTTTTTCCTCTCTACTCTGATCTCCCCTCTCTTCCCTAAGGTTCCCCATCAACTTGGTATCAAAGCCGAAGGATCCTATTCCTTCCCCATCTTTCTTCTTCCCTTCTCATTCTCTGTGTCTGCTTCCACCAATACTGAGAACAAAAAAAAAAAAAAAAAAAGCCCGACTCTATCCAGAGAAGAATCGAGCCCCCTTTTTCTCTACCGCCTCCTCTGTTCCTTCCGACAGCAGCAAAAAAAAAATCCCAAAACCTCCCTGCCCTTCCGCCTTCTCTGTTCCTTTCGACAGCAGCCAAAAAAAAAAGAGAAAAGGAGCAGTAAAAAGAAGAAAAAAATAACCGAGAAGAAACAGAAGACGAGAAGAAGAAGAAAAGAAAAAAAGAAAGAAAGAGGGAAAAAAAAAACGCAGCAGAGAGAGAAGACAGAATCAGAAGATGAGAAGAGAAACAGAAACAGAAACAGAAGAAAGTACAGAAGAAGAAGAAGAAGGAGAGAAGAAAGAAGAAGAAAAAGAAGAGAGAGAGGAACATACCTGGTTCAATCGATCCACCGCTGGATATCGAGCTTCCGCCTTCTTCTCCGTCAAGTTTTGACTCCAAGAAGGAGGACTCCTTTTGTCGGTAAAATCCCACATCCCACGCTCTCATATTTTATCCTTCCATTTTTCTTTAAACTCTTGTGAACTTCCAATAATACCCTTCTCTTCCTCCATTATCTCTTTTTGTCCTAATTTTAGTCACTTCCAAGTATACCCTTAAGAGCGTTCCTTTGAATTTAAAGTGAACTTTCAATATTACCAATTCTGCCATCCCAAAAAAAAAAAAAAAAAGAGGTTATTTACTATTCTACCATATATTCTTGAGTGTTATTTTGTTAATCACCATGGTAGCCAATAGTGAAGTTCAACAGCTGAATTCTTATAAAGGAGAAACTAATACAAAATTTGATGGTCTCACTAACATGGTCACGTCCCTAAAAACAATGGTGGAATCCATGCAAGTTTCTATTGATCGTTTGGTGGCAACAGATAAAGGAAAGAGTCCCATTCAATCTGGGGATTCTTCCAATACCACTCCACAGGATCCGCCAGTAACACTACCACCACCACCACATCATACACCACCACCACCACCTCCACCACCATATGGGACTGGTAGGCATGATGATGGAACAGAAAGAGCAGCAAAATTGGATGTCCTTGATTTTTATGGAGACAATAATCCAGAGTTGTACCTTGACTGGATTCACAGTTTAGATACATTCCTCAGATGGTACGGGTTGACTGAAGCTCGAAAGATCCTATTTGCAGAGGCCAAACTGAAAGGCACGGCCCGAGTTTGGTGGATCAAGCAACAACAGAACCGAACCCGAGGCATTGGTTTGGTCACTACTTGGGCTGAAATGTATGAAGTCATGAATCGGCGATTCTTGCCTTCTTATTACAAGCAACGCATATATCTTAGATTTGCACAGTTGAAACAAGAGAATTTGACCGTTGAGTATGTTGCTAGATTTTATTATTTGGCCACTCGTTCCGACATTGAGTGGGATGAAGAAGTCTTAGTGGCCCAATTTCGCAATGATTTGCACCCTCAACTTAGTGTTGCCCTTGCATCTAGTCGACTATCTACCATAGAAGATGTCGTACAAGTAGCATATCAGGTTGAGAAAAGTCTGAAAAGCCCATACAACCGGAGAAATTTTGCAGATACTTTTTCTTGAGGTACGAGTGCCGTTTGGCAACAGTCTCCTACCCAAGAGAGGTCATCTAGCAAACCACAGGCTAGTGTTATGGCCTCTTCACGACCTAGTCGGCCGTATTCTCCACCTCGACATGTTTCTGAAATGTCATCTTCACGGCATATTCGCCCATACTCACCCCCTCGGCGTGGTTCAAATAAACCTTCTGATTCTTCAAAATTTACAGTTCGGTGCTACTCATGTCGTGGATTTGGACATATCAGTGCTCAATGTCCCAGCCGTTTGGTTGCTTTTATTGATAAGGATTCTCCTATACAATATATTTCCGAAGAGCAACTTGGTTCTGACACAGTTGATTTAAGAAAAGAGCGTGCAACAGGTGAAGTCAATGACACTCTCAGTGACGAAGACCAACATCCTTTTTATGTCATTCGTCATGTGTTGACCACTCAAAAGGCCACTGAAAATGAAGATTGGCGCCGCAGTAGTATTTTTTAGACTCGTGTGAAGTGCAATGATCAGTTGCTAACCTTGGTCATTGATGGAGGCAGTTGCACTAATGTTGTCTCTGAAGACGTTCGTAAGCTGGGATTGAATACAGAACCACATCCTAATCCTTACAAGGTTGCTTGGGTGAACAACACTAATCTCAAAATCACAGATAAGTGTTTGGTCACATATTCTATTGGTGGATTTAAGGATACAATCCAATGTGATGTCCTCCCTCTGAAGGTGTGTCATATCCTTCTTGGTCGACCTTGGTTGTTTGATAAGAAAGTACAGCATTGTGGCTATGCCAATACCTATGCCTTCAAGCATGCCAACAAGACTATGAAGTTTCATCCTGCCAAAGATCTCCCTGACGGTCTCCTCATTCAGCGTATTCCTTTAGACGGTCTCCTCGGTCCTTTCCCTAACTCGACAGAGTCGAGTTCTTTTCAGAGGAGAGTTGATGCAGATACGGCTGCCCTTTCTTGGTTGGACCATTATGACCGACTTTGGAAGCCAAGAACCAAGAAAAACCGGTCCAGCCCATGGTTTTGGTCCAACAAGGGTTGGAAATAAAATTAGTAGTTTACTTAGTATTTTATTTCATGTTTTTATTTTCCAGACTTGAACGTAGGAGTAGGATTTATTTCCTTGCTTTGGTTTCCTTTTTATAGTTGTTTCCTAGTTTAGGCTAGTTTCCATTTCAGTTAAGTTTCTAATTTTATGTTCCTATTTTCCTATATATTGGTTGTAATCGATTGAAGATTAGAGAGTGATTTTGATTAGTGAATGAATGTGTTGAGTGTGATTCTCCTTTTTTTCCCTCTCTACTCTAATCTCCCCTCTCTTCCCTAAGGTTCCCCATCACAATTCTCATTATAAAGATCGATATCGACATTTGAAGTTTGAAAAATACAAGAAACAGAATATTCCAAAAACAGCATACAAGCAGGGGGAATGCTAAAAACATAAACAACAAACACAAATAGGATTAAATCCAAATACAAAAGTAATTATCCTAAAATTAATTGTTAGTTTGTACCTAAAAAATTTTAATTGTTACTAAAAAGACAAAGATCGAATATGCAATACCATGGGTATTCCCAGCTCTTTGAGGTCATTGTCCCCCATCTGCCTCAATGCAGTCATGTCCACCTGTAGATTAAAATATGTTTAATGGCAGCAACAACTGAAAGCACATACATACAGGAGTTCACTTACGGCAATGTAACAGAAGATCAGTAAACATTGCAAAAAATTGCCCATACCGTTTTTGTTCAGCTGAACAGCTAAAAAGTTAATTTTAATGAAATTTCTTCTCTTTTTTTTTTTTTTTTTTGGGGGGGTGGGGTTTTATTTACTAATTTTAGGGGAGTTTCTAAAAGAGCAACCAAGTGCACTAGAGACTCCCGTTTCTACAAGCACTAAAAGTGAGGGAAAAAAACTGAACTTGAGTAATATTTTGTCAAGCAATTCATTTAGAGTGAGATTTGACAAAGAATATATTTTCTTTAAGATGGGTACCAACAGGTGTAGGACAGCCAAGAGTAACATGAATCTTTGATCAAACAACAAAACAGTGGGGGGTCAAATAGAAGTAGAATAAACAAAAGAAGATAAGGAAGACCTGGACAATCTCTCAGGGTTTCTGTGACACTTAAAATTGAGAATAATTCCCCGAATCAATAAGGGTGCATTTGGATTGTGTATTTGAATATCATTGGAATTGCAATGGATAGTTATTTTAATATCAATATATAAGAAATTCTAATAAAAGGCAAAGTTTGGTCATTCTTGAAAAAAAAAATAGTGGCCCCTTAATGAAGAAGAAGTATAATGGTGGACATGCAATTTCAATCGCACCTCATCTCATATCAATAGAAAAGGGTGGTGTTGGGGTGAAATCATGTATTTTACAATGTCCATGATTCACAAAATGCAACCCCTACCCTGGATTTTTGAATACCACAAAAATTTTGTCGAGTTTTCATGAATCTCACAATATCCATGAGTTTTGTGCATCCAAACACCTGATATTTGAATGTTGGCTTCGTACTGTGATTCCGAGCCTCAAATATCTAAGATCCAAATAGCCATGAAAGTAAATGCACCATCAACATAAATTGAATTACAATGGATATCAATATATCCTTGGACCCCTAGCCAAAATACAACTCAAAATTTGAAATTTGCTTACAGGCAGCCATGTTTGTAGTTCAGTCATAACTTTTTCAAATCAAGTCAAGCAGAACTGTACAAATTACACTTGCACCCAAAAAATCAAGAGGAAGCAATAACATTGTAACATAAAAATATATTACTACTGCAGTTCAGTTGCCAGCCATAAAATGAACCTCCTTCACACATGGTCTTCACATAGTCTTGGACTTTATGCACAGCATCACCGGTCCAACTACACATAAATGAACCTCCTTATCTTTAGTTAGAAAAGGCCTAATGTTAAGAATTCAGCTTATCTATATCCTATCTCTCTCCAGAGTCAGCCTTTAATAAGTCGCTATTTTTTATTATTTCTCTTTTGGACAAGGTTATTTGTAATCAATTCTGATGCTATCCTACTTGGGTTAGCACATTATAAATAAAATAAAAAGGCCAACAGCCTCCCCAATGATTTGAAGTAACATCAGTTCAATTTTTTTCCCCAGAGTTTTCGCTGTGGTGGATTTAGTAGTTGCAGCTGTAAATTCAGTAGTGTGCTTGGTGGTATCCAAGTGAAGGCTAATGTGAGTTCCTCAGTGGAAGAGTCGATTCTCTTCAGCCATCACAGGTTTTGGTGGATTCCAAAAACCACTGCAGGTGGATTCCTGCCCTACTTTCTATTCTGTTTATCCTATTCAAACAGGTCAGAATTATCCATTCTTCTAGCTACCCGCAGCACCTTTTTTTAACCTTCAAACTTGGCTTATGTTCTATTTCATAATTCACCAGTTAAAGGTATGTTTTGCTTCATCTTAGCATACTACTTTCTTGTTTAATATGTTCTGGAATTCTGTTATTAAATTTTGAATTACAGTACCTAGTCATAGTTTAAGAACTGCCGCCCTGTTCCTATTGCTACAAGAAATAGCATGTCTGTCCTCTGATATACTTCACAAACTGCTCTAAACTACTAGGGAGTACCCACTGCACCAGGCTCCCACCACTGCGGCGTCAGGGGAGGGGCAGATATGTAAGGGGTTCAAATTGTCTGCAGTGAGCGGTGAGGTGCAGTGAGCATCCAGGCACACCGCAAGGGGGTCCCAGCCACCCGATGCTCACTGCACCGGTGCAGTGGCTACAGACGATTTTCACGCATATGTAAGCATCCTTATTTCCCAATCCAAACCCACAGCCACCAGATTGCAATGTAGCAACCTCACCATTACGCTGAGGCCCGCCCTCACAGGGTCAAGACTACTCCTGACCAGAAATTTGTGTTGCTCTGAATACCGAAGTCAGAGATATTAAATTTTGCCTTTTGCTAGACTATTGGACCTATTCTGTGATCATATTCTAGCAACTTAAACTTCTCTGGTTTAGGATTACTCTACATTACGAGGTCCCCGACTTTTGTATGAATACTGCAGTCTGAGGCCTGAAATACTCCCCCTGTATCAAAACTAGAGAACATGAAAACATGTTGACGCACTTTCAAAGTCCTTGGCTTGCCACCAAACGGGGAACGTTATGACTATACTTTTGGTGTTCAAGTTGTTACTTTCGTGCTTAGTGGGGTTATCAAGAATTCATTTTCACATTCCTCCTTTCATAAAATTAGGTTCGGTGATGGATTGTCTTGGTGGTGAACGTAATGCATGTATGACACTTTGGCTTGACTAATCTATATGGTACGTCAGGTAGACAACCAGTACCTTATTATAATCTGTCATTATAAACATATGGCTGATTTGTAGTAGTGCGTCAGGTTGACAGCCGACACTTATTATAATTAGCCATAACCCGTCAACCTTTTTGCATGGATCCTCACGCTAGTCCTTGCTTAGAATCTCCATGTAGCCAACCCCATTAAGTTGGGATAAGGTTTTGGATGATGTTGTTGTTGTTGTGGGCATTTTATTCCATATCGAAAAACTTAGGATGCAAGCCATATAGCCAAGATATTCTTCAAGAGAGTGCGTATATATGGATTGCCATAATCTAGTCTACAATTGAGATGTGAAGTTCATCAGTTATTTTTGCAAGACTTTATGGGTGAAGACAAACACAAAGCTCAAGTTCCCTCTGACATTCCATCCTCAAACAGACGGTTAGACGAAAGTTATGAATCGAAGTCTCAACAAAATCTTCTCCGATGCCTTGTACGTGATTATTCGAAGACTTGGCCTCCTATTCTTGATATTGTCAAGTTTTCCTATAACTGTTCCATCAACCGCACCACCACCAGTAGCTCTCCTTTTGAGATAGTGTTTAATCTCCAACTTAGATGGCCTGTGGATTTGGTATTGTTTTGCACTCATGCCCAAGTAAATGTTGAAGATGATGAGTTTTTGAGCACATTACGGAGGTGCACGCCAATGTTCGGCAGCATATTGCCGTTAGCAACGAAGGCTACCATGCTTCTACCAACCGGTATCGTCGTTATGTGGAGTTCCAACCAGGTGATATGGTGATGGTTCAAAATCCACATGAGCATTTGCCTCCCAGTACTGCCCACAAGCTTCATCCTCAAAAGATGGGACCATACAAGGTGCTGGAATGTATCAATCCAAATGCCTACATGTTAGAGTTGCCTCCAGGTATGAAGATAAGCAACGTTTTCAACGTCTCCGACTTGACTCTTTATGCGGCCACCTTTCCAATGAGGGTGATACGAAGCATGCACTACACTTCCCCAATTTGTAACCCCTACGAACGATGTGACTGAAAATGTCTTGCTACCATGTGTGGTGGTAAAGGGTACTATTCTTTTCTCGTCAAGTAGAAGGGACAACCAGTTAAAGATAGCACATGGTCTATGCCAATGAATTTTTCAGCATCTTGATTCGGATCTCTACGAACACTACATGTCATTACTCCATTCGTCAAAGATGAACGATTTTAAGAAAAGGGGAGTTAATGTAGTTGACCCCATGTCTAGGCTGCAATATCGAAGGAGGAAGAAGGGAACTGCTAGTTTCATCGAACCAAACCAGCTAGCCTCAACCCTAGCCAATCAAGCCAGCCTACTGAGCTGGCCGATTGAGTTTCTATCAATTTCTGCAAAGCTGTTGGTTTTTGTCTTCTTGTGTTGACTGGTCAAAACACAACTTGTGAAGTTGTCTAAACCATCTAGAAGAGTCCTAGTTACTACAACAATAACCAAAACCTTATCCCAACTTAATGGGGTCGGTTACATGGAGATACCAAGCAAGAACGAGTACAAGGATCCATGGAAAAAGATTGACGGGTTATAACTAATCATAATAAGTGCCGGCTGTCAACCTGACACACAACTACAAATTAGTCACAGGCTTATTTTGACAGACCATAATAAGGTACCGTCTGTCTGCCTGACGTACCATATAGATCAGTCAAGCCAATGCATCCTACATACATTACGTCCACCACCAAGATAAGTCATCACCCAACCTACTTTCATAAAAGGTGGAATGAGATGACGAAATCTTGATAGCCCCGCTAAGAACGAAAGTAACAACACGAACACACATCTCCGCATTGAAAACTATGTAATCACACACAACTCTTTATTAAAAGCTAGATACGCAACCCACAACTCGAGCCAGAGGTATCTGTGAATAGCGGTTCAATGCACCACTTATCCTGCACCTCACAAGTCATTTCACATCCTTGGCAAATGCTTTCATAGTGGTTCGTCTTTCATAGATCCAAGAATTTCACCAGAGTGGGCAGGCTGTTAAACAGAAAAGATAACTCTTCCCGAGGCCCCCGCCGACGTCTCTGGACTTCCTAACGTTGCCGTCAATCGCCACGTCCCGGTTCAAGAATTTTAACCTGATTCCCTTTCGGAGCACGTGTGCATACACGCTCACTGACGAGCTTCCCCCGTCCCTTAGAAAACTAGTTACTATTTGTTATAATTGACTAGTTTCCTTTTCTTAGAACTTTCCTCCTCCATTTCTTTCTATTTGTAACAAGCTTGGCCAAAGCTATATATAGGCCTTTTGTAAGAATTCAACACAGTTTATGAATGAAATTTGAAGCTTGTCTGCTGCCAAAATCTGAGAGAGATTTGTGTCAATAGTTGAGATAGTTTGGGTGAGAGGCCTGAGGCTGAAAAATCCTACCCCCCAACCATCAATTGACCCCTACTCTCCCTCTTTTATCTATTATGTTTGCATTAACTTAAGAGTGAATTTACTGCTACTGAAGACCTGTTGAAGCTGCTTGAAGACCCTGCTCTGTTACTGATCAAGTCACACCAATATCTTCCCTTCAATCTCAGTTTTCCAGATTTTCTGAAAAGAAGATTCAAAGCTTGTTACCTCCTGTCCTGTAGCCTGATCACATGAGGCTTTTGAGGACTTAATCAGCACCCTAGGGGTGATCTTCGACGAACTTTAGAGGGTCATCCTTGGCCTGTACTTGTGGCAGTGACAAATCTCCCTAAAGATTCCTTTTTCAAGCCATAATTCAAGAAGTAGCATAACTTACAACTCAGCCAGCAGAACTTGATCAACTTTTAAGGTTTTATTTACCCATCTAGACATCCCTTCAATCCCAATTTCAGGCTCATCTAAGCCCTGCTTTGAGAGATACAGGTTACCCTAATTCTGCCCTAATCTGTGTTTATTTTCTCACTTATATTTCTGTCCACATTCGAGCCAATTAATTCTTTACTGTTTGAAGCCTATTGTAAGTCTTATCTGGGGTTGATTACCTATGTAATTAGCCTTACATCACAGTCTGACACGGACATGGTGTTTGAATTGAAAAAAAAACCCAAAGAAATAGGCTTCAGGGAATCCAAGGGGAAATATCATTTTTTTTATATATCAAATAGATTATTAGTGATGCAGATCACATTCCGTGGAAAATAAATATTCGGATTTGGGTTTGGTTCTGTTTTTTTGGTCAGGTTGAACCTGTGATTCAATAAGTTCGATCCAAATTCAAGTTCCAAATCGATTATATAGGTCATGGGTCAAGTAATTTTGATTTTCTATTGTAAAGGGCCCAATCTATAAGACCAAATATTAAGGATTTAAGGCCTATACGGGACTAAGTAGTTGGTTTCTATTTTACAATAGTTTCTAAGTTGTAATGGTAGTTACTTTGCTCCATCTTCGGATCAATCTCAGCTGCAATCATTGTTTCATCTCAACATGCACCATCTTCGGATCAATCTCAGCTGTGAAAGGTGCATCTATTGAGTCTTCATAATGGCTTTGTCAACCTCCACTTCAACTGTATTGCTGAGTTCCTTAATCAAGACCGCACTGTCCACTATTTCAACCTTGTCATCACCAGTTGCTTGAACCTATTCAACTTCAACTTCAAGTTCTTGTTCTTCGATTGGTGCTCACCTCTTTTCAAGTGGCCAGTTGGATGAGCACCAAACTTGGATCGAATGTAGAGGGAAGGAGTAGAACAACATACTAAAAATTGAAAATTATCCGACCATGGGTTAGAGAGGAGTGCAAATCTGAAGGTTGGTTCAGCAGAATGGAGAGAACAGAACATCACATGGAGGTATACTTGAAATCAGGCCACAGATGATAGTATATGGTAGATGGAAGTTCCGCAGAACAATAAAGAAGAAGCGAATATGACCAAAGCTTCACCACCAACGGCCTATGGTTGGGCTTCACTACCCTTCCAATCCAAGGATTCACCACCTTGGGTTGCACATTTGCACTTGCTTCACCACAAGAGTTACCCTCAACATCACCACCGAAGAGAAACATTCAATTGAATAATAGTCAAAATCTGAGGGCAGCATGCCCCTCCTTTACTTTTGTTCTTGGTAGCTAAAAAAGGCATACCTAGTGCACAAGGTTCCCACCACTGCAGGGTCTGAGTAGGGTCATAATGTACAAAGCCTCAACCCCACTTTGCGGAGAGCCTGTTTCTACGACTCCAACTTGCGACCACTCCATCGCAATGGAGCAACCTTACCGTTGCACCTAGGTCTACCTCTAGCTGTCAATTGTACTTGATAGCTACATCATAAAAATATGATACTCTTCTAAATAGAAAGAGATACTTTATAATATGGCATCTCTCAAAAATCTAGTTAGGAATACTGACTTAGCCTAGAAGTGGTGGAAGGCCAGTTAGGAAAGAAATCTGGGAAGAACTTTGCAAGGAAAGAGGAAGCACACAATCACACTCATTTATGCAAAACCCACTATTTCTATTCCATTCATTACTTCCAACATTGGGTTACAAAGCTTAAAAAACAAAAATTAAAAGAGTCCTACTTGGAACATGAAATTGAAACGAAATCCTAATCCAACTTGGAAAATAAAATAGTGTTCAAATAAAACACTAGCCCATCTCTTACGTACCTATCTAAAGCAAATAAAAGGAATAATAATAAATAAACTAATTCCAGCCCTTAGTGGACCAAAAACACAGGTGGACCAGTTCAGTCTGGGTATGGGCTTCCAAAGCCGGTCCAAGCAGTCAAGTGCTACTGCATCAAGTAACTACCATTACAACTTAAAAACTAATATATTAATAGAAACTGATTACTTAATCTCATATGGGCCTTAAATCCCTAATAATTAGGATTATAAAATGGGCTAGTTACAATAGAAAACTCAAAATTACTAAGCACATAACCCCTCGGGGACTTAATATTTGGGCCTAACTTATTGAACTGCAGGCTCAACTTTACCCAAAAACTGAACCAAACCCAAATCTGAAAATTCTTCTTCAACAAGATGTGATGTGCAACGACTAGTTAATTTCATCACAAAAAATAATTTAATAAGAATTATTTGATGAATCAAATTAAATATAGAAGTAACAAGCCTCAAAAGTGAAACATCTAATATATGTTTTATTACTAAAACAAAAGTTTGCGAGCTAGGTCTTTAATCAGTTCCGTGGACCCTTGGTCTATTACATAATACGTATGGTGGCACGTAGGAAACCATAATCCCGATTACAGAAATTAGGGCTCAATGCCTAAGGCAATATTAGGGCAGAATAGAGTTTGGCAGGGAGAAATTTGATTACTCACAAAACAGGTCTCTGCAAGGGATGAAACTCTGGCCAAAGGATGGTACTGGTGGGGAAAACAGAAGCAGAAGTCTCGAGGAAATCTGATAATATTCGCAGGGTGCAGTGGGACTGAGAGCAAGGTTGTGGCCAGAACAGGGGGATTTCAGCAAGGTGGGTATGTATGTAGCTCTGGAATCAGCAAATATGGGTATGGTTTAGCAGGGGATTATGGAAGTTTCAGAACCAACAGAGCATAAAAGAGGACGATATGAGAAGTTGTAGGACACCATAAATAGAGCATCCGCAGGGTTGGAATACATCAGCAAAACTGAACTGATAAACTTGGGAACAGAACTAAAACAGGAGAGAACTGAGGCTTAGAAGACTGGAACACAGGAATCCACCCCGATTCTAGTGGAATCCACACTGAAAATAAGCACAACAGCTTCAATCCATCCCCCAAAATCCAGCATGTTATATAATTCATAGAACCCTACATTTACTGACTAAATGACTTCTTAAAATTCTATTTCTAACAATAACAATATTCTAATACTTTTTCTAAATTCCATAGACTTGATCACTAACAAAACAGGAAAATAGAAGCACTAGAAACTACTTAACTGAAAAATAGAAACTAAATATTTACCCAAATCTTCTAAAAGCCCAAAATAGAAACTAACACAACAAATCCAGTAATGATTCACTAACCCACAATATGGGGCTTAAAAAATTGGCCCATTGACCATAAAACCCCAAGATTACTTAGCCCATAACCATACAACCAATTGGGCACTCAAAATTAAGCCTTTTCATGCCCAAACAAGTGGTACCGCTCTCCGTATGAGGTTATTCACTTTTTCCCATACTTAACAGTAAACATGTTGATGTTTATGGTTCTCAACAAACAAGGATGGCCTCAGGCCCTTCTTTCTAAACAAGCAACAACAAAATTGTCTCCAGAGTTATCAGTCCAGAAATATGTCAGAAAGGTAAACTGCATGACACTTACTTCTTCAGCCTGAAATAGGATACCATATTTCCCCAGACCAAGTGAATGCAAAAGGCTGGCGACAGTATGTGGTTCCTCGCCCTAAAAAGAAGTCAACAAAAACTCAACCATAAATAAACCAGTTCTAATCCTAAAGGAATGATAGTAGCTCTACAATTTGCCAACAAACTAATGAAATTGTAACATGCCAGTATCCATTTTCATTGAATTAAACCATCTGTGGATCAAAAGCAACTACATAGTTCAATTCAGAAGAGGGGCAATGAAAGGGTCAAAAGAGTTTCAGGAGGTACCAAAATTGGTCCATCAACATATAAACAACTTGCACTCACAAGATATGCACTAGACTCCATGCAGCACTAACATTTACCCATTTTGCAACTATTTATATGTTTTTCTGTTGGTAAAGTTGCATATAGAAGCGTAATCCAAAACACAAGAAGCATATACAAAGAAAACATTTCACTGACAGCATATATCATGAATAAAAGTTAATGCAATACAAAGTATAAGTTATTATTTCCCTGAACAGAAATGTACCATGCAAATACATGTTAAACCTGTATGGGTATTCTCAGACCAACAATATTATTGTGAGTTAGATGGGTTCCATCCAGGAAATAAATGGAGGTATAACTATGACTCTATGAGTACAATGAATTCCAATTACTACCTTCATAAACACATACAGTTCCTAAAGCCAGCTGTGCTTCAAAGCTAAATCTATATCTATATTATTCTGCATGAATGACCTTTTCTTAAACAACATTCATCACAAAGACTGCCCGATGCAGGGCTGAAGACCCACTCACGTAGGAAGAAGTCCAACGGAGGAGGCCAAACCATTGCCTAACTTGTTGCTGATTTACTGCTTTTTATACTTATTTATTTTCAGTTTATTTTTCAGTTATTTACTTTTCAATTGAACCATGGTCCATGTCGGTCCATGTTGGTCAAATGTTGGTTCAACTTAAGTGAATCTTTCTATATTTGGTTAATTTTTTTATCAGCTAGCTACTTAGATTAATTGATTATGAGGTTTCCCATTCCAATTCAAACTATGTTTAAGCTTAGTCTAAGTCAGAGCCAGTTGGGGTTTCCTAATCAGATTCTAACTCTGAATATTATCATTAATAAAAGCAACTCATAGGCTCGTTCATAGCCCACGATTCTTAGTATAACCCTACGGCTGCTGTTTCTGCTTGTCTTCTCCATTGAAGAGCCTTGTGAGTGATCAGGGGAATTGGGGTTTGATCCAATTGACACCTTACGGTGAGAACCCCAAGTGGGTCATCTTATGTTCGTGTTCTATCGCTGCTATTGTTTTACTGGTTTATTATTCTTATTCTCAAATCACAGCCATTAACAGGCAAAGTTCTAGTCTGAAATCTCTGCAACTAGAACTCTTACTTCTAGAAGATCATATGCATCATTTTTTTTGAGTTAAGCAAACTAACCATCTGATTAGGCTCATATTTTCAGCAAATATTCCACTTGCTATTGATGCAGATACGGCTGCCCTTTCTTGGTTGGACCAGCATGACCGGCTTTGGAAGCCAAGAGCCAAGAAAAACCGGTCCAGCCCAGGGTTTTGGTCCAACAAGGGTTGGAAATTAAATTAGTAGTTTACCCAGTATTTTATTTCATGCTTTTAGTTTCCAAACTTGAACGTAGGAGTAGGATTTATTTCCTTGCTTTGGTTTCCTTTTATAGTGGTTTCCTAATTTAGGCTAGTTTCCATTCCAGTTAAGTTTCTAATTTCATGTTCCTATTTTCCTATATATTGGTTGTAATCGACTGAAGATTTAGAGAGCAATTTGATTATTGAATGAATGTTTGAGTGTGATCCTCCTTTTCCATCTCTACTCTGATTTCCCCTCCCTTCCCTAAGGGTTCTCTATCAACTTGGTATCAGAGGCGAAGGATCCTCCTTCGTTCTCTTCCTTTTTCCCATTCTCTGTTTTCGGCTCTACCGTGACAGAGAACAGCCAAAGAAAAAAAAAAAAAAAATTTAT
>NC_056561.1:31987539-32028271 GCF_013358625.1 Macadamia integrifolia | reverse complement strand
CCCTCCCTTTCTCCTTTATTCCCCTTTTTGTCCCATATATTTTTTATTTCCAAATCAAACCCCTGTCCCACACGTAACTGACACCCCTTTTGTGGTTTAATTTGAACTTCCAAAAAAAAAAATTTATTTATTATTCTGTCCCTGCCCTTTAAGCCTCCAGTTATTTACTATTCTACCATTATTCTTTGAGTGCTATTTTGTTACTCATCACCATGGTAGCCAATAGTGAAGTTGTTCAACAGCTGAATTCCTATAAAGGAGAAACTGATACAAAATTTGATGCTCTCACTAACATGGTCACATCCCTAAAGACAATGGTGGAATCTATGCAAGTTTCTATTGATCGTTTGGTGGCAGCAGATAAAGGAAAGAGTCCCATTCAGTCTGGGGATTCTTCCAACACCACTCCATAGGATCTGCCAGTAACACCACCACCACCACCACATCATACACCACCACCACCACCTCCACCACCATATGGGACTGGTAGACATGATGATGGAGCAGAAAGAGCAGCAAAACTGGATGTCTTTGATTTTTATGGAGACAATAATCCAAAATTGTACCTTGACTGGATTCACAGTTTAGATACATTCTTCAGATGGTACGGGTTGACTGAGGCTCGAAAGATCCTATTTGCAGAGGCCAAACTGAAAGGCACGGCTCGAGTCTGGTGGATCAAGCAACAACAACAGAACCGAACCCGAGGCATTGGTTTGGTCACTACTTGGGCTGAAATGTATGAAGTCATGAATCGACGATTCTTGCCTTCTGATTACAAGCAACGCATGCATCTCAGGTTTGCACAGTTGAAACAAGAGAATTTGACCGTTGAAGAGTATGTTGCTAGATTTTATTATTTGGCCACTCGTTCTGACTTTGAGTGGGATGAAAAAGTCTTAGTGGCCCAATTTCGCAATGGTCTGCACCCTCAACTTAGTGCTGCCCTTGCATCTAGTCGACTACCTGCAATGGAAGACGCCGTACAAGTAGCATATCAGGTTGAGGAAAGTCTGAAACGCCCATACAACCGGAGAAATTTTACAGATACTTTTTCTCGAGGTACTAGTTCCGTTTGGCAACAGTCTCCTACCTAAGAGAGGTCATCTAGCAAGCCACAGACAAGTGCTACATCTATGGCTTCTTCACGACCTAGTCGGCCGTATTCTCCACCTCAACATGTTTCTGAAATGTCATCTTCACGGCCTACTCGCCCATATTCACCCCCTCGGCGTGGTTCAGACAAACCTTCTGATTCTTCAAAATTCACAGTTCGGTGCTACTCATGCAATGGATTTGGACATATCAGTGCCCAATGTCCTAGCCGTTTGGTTGCTTTTATTGATAAGGATTCTCCTATACCATATATTCCCGAAGAGCAACTTGGTTCTGACACAGTTGATTTAAGAGAAGAGCGTGCAACAGGTGAAGTCAATGACACTCTCAGTGACGATGACCAACATCCCTTTTATGTCATTCGTCATGTGTTGACCACTCAAAAGGCCACTGAAAATGAAGATTGGCGCCGCAGTAGTATTTTTCAGACTCGTGTGAAGTGCAATGATCAGTTGCTAACCTTGGTCATTGATGGAGGCAGTTGCACTAATGTTGTCTCTGAAGACGCTGTTCGTAAGCTGGGATTGAATACAGAACCACATCCTAATCCTTACAAGGTTGCTTGGGTGAACAACACTAATCTCAAAATCACAGATAAGTGCTTGGTCACATATTCTATTGGTGGATTTAAGGATACAGTCCAATGTGATGTCCTCCCTCTGAAGGTGTGCCACATCCTTCTTGGTCGACCTTGGTTGTTTGATAAGAAAGTACAACATTGTGGCTATGCCAATACCTATGCCTTCAAGCATGCCAACAAGACTATGAAGTTTCATCCTGCCAAAGATCTCCCTGAAATTAAGCTCAAAAAGATGGTAGGATCATTCCTCATTCAGCGTATTCCTTCAGACGGTCTCCTCGGTCCTTTCCCTAACTCGACGGAGTCGAGTTCTTTTCAGAGGAGGAGAGTTGATGCAGATACGGCTGCCCTTTCTTGGTTGGACCAGCATGACCGGCTTTGGAAGCCAAGAGCCAAGAAGAACCGGTCCAGCCCAGGGTTTTGGTCCAACAAGGGTTGGAAATAAAATTAGTAGTTTACCCAGTATTTTATTTCATGCTTTTAGTTTCCAAACTTGAACGTAGGAGTAGGATTTATTTCCTTGCTTTGGTTTCCTTTTATAGTGGTTTCCTAATTTAGGCTAGTTTCCATTCCAGTTAAGTTTCTAATTTCATGTTCCTATTTTCCTATATATTGGTTGTAATCGACTGAAGATTTAGAGAGCAATTTGATTATTGAATGAATGTTTGAGGGTGATCCTCCTTTTCCCATCTCTACTCTGATTTCCCCTCCCTTCCCTAAGGGTTCTCTATCAGCTATTTAATAAATTCAACCTTAGTTTCCACCCCATCCTACCATCTGGTTTTGAGTTATCCATTATCTCCCTAATCAGAACTGTACTTTGGTTGAAAGATCTTGTTATTTGGCTACTGTCTTGAGTCTTTAAACCAAGTACTACATTACTGCCAGACAAGGAAGATTGTTTAAAGTAGGGCCAAGAACTCAGTGATATGCATCTAACTAATGATTCACAAGTTTAGAAAAAGTACATTGTTACAATTACAAACGGACCAAAATTATACACGTATCCCTCTTTTCTGAATAATATTGAACCACAAGTATTATTCAAGGAAGTTAAATTGTTGGAAATAGGTAACGATGCCCCGACACTTGTGACTGCCCATCTTCTTCAAGAGAGTTTAGGTGCGGGAGAGGAGGGGAGGGGGAAATATATAAAGTCTCACTTTTACACAAGGGAAATTACTCATGTTGTCAAGAAGAAGAATAGCATCCTAGTTTCTATCAAGCTGGTAAAGAATGTATTTCTCGTAAACTGGTAATCCAAGCACAGGAATGCAGCTGTGTAGAATGCCAATCCTTTAAAATAAATCATTCCATTGTTGATGCATGTAAATAAAACTGAGAGAAAAGGAAAGAAGTGCTACCATATACGAAGGCTTCTGCATGATGCCATTCGGCGGAGGGAGTCGTGCAACAGGTTTTGCAGGATCAAGAGCTACACTAGGTTTCATATAATGTATAGGACCTGTAGATCTGGAAGAATCAACAATATCTTTGCCCATATAAGGTGGTCTTGAGGCATCAACAGGTCTCATTGGTGGCCCCTGCCGGATACCATCCATATTCCTTGGCGGACGGATACCATCCATATTCCTTGGCGGAGAGAGACCCCTAGAAGTCACTAAAATCCTTTCTGAGGATCTACGTCTCAATCCATCCAAAGCCCATGATGAGTAAGATTTTCTCAATGAATCCATATGGTGCAAATCGTCTGCACTCCTTGTCGGGGGAATACGCCTCACAAGGCCGTTGGCCTTTGGTTCAGGCATATGTTGATATGAATGAGTAGCCACCATTGCAGAGTGTTCTGTTCTAGACAGCTTTTGACGGAGGTCCATGTTATGTCCTTCGCCATCACTCCTAGTGCCCCTAGACACGTTCTTCCGCATCAACTTAAATCTCAGGTCATCTCTGCCAATCTGACCATCTTTGACCATTAACATAGAACAAAGTCAGCATGATGGAAAACAAAAAATGCAATGATATTGGGAGTCTGGGACACTAACAAAATGAGAATGAGTTTGCTTTTTTACCATCAATATCATCATCACTCGAACTCCACTTTTTGCTTTCTCTCCTTTGTCTACAGAACACAATTACATCATTAAATTCAAGGTGAAATAAAATATAAAAAGTTGGTTTACCCACGAAAGATAACAAATACTTAAGAACACCAGTCAAACTAATAATGGAGACAACAAATGGAAGAAACGGAAGTCCGGAAAGTCAAACTCACCGTTTACTTCTGGATTGGTTACTATATAGCGATGGATTGTCCGCATTACTGCCCAGTCTCTCCCTTATCGATCGCTTACCCCCGGAAGGTCGAACTTGATCAGAACGACCACCCTCTGATCCCTGTCCCGGCCTCTTTACAACCTAAAAAACACGAATGGAAAAAAAAAAAATCCAATAATCAATAAAAAGCTGAAACAACTTTTGAAATATATAGTAACAACGAAAACCTAATCTAGCCTAGTACAAAAACTAAAAATAAAAATAAAAAGAATAAATTCAGCCAAAAAAGGATAATGAAAATGAGGTACCTGACCACTACGCCCCAAGGTTATCGTGACCTGTGGCCTCGACATATCTCTCTGAGCTACAAAACGATCTGAGTTTCAGGAGCTTCCAAACCTATGTAAGTAAATCAGTTTAAAAGAATCACAACACCTAATGAAAACAGAAATGAAACTTCATCATCTTCAAATCGAAGAACACTGAAACCCTAACCAAAACCTCATCACAGAGAAGAAGAGGAAGAAGCATAAATGAATAAAAACTGAGGGGGTCGTACGGATGAAAAGGGAAGACGCCCACCCCGCGTTCCCCTATTTCAATACCAAAGAATCTCTCATAAAGTATAACACAATTATTTTCAGGCTTTCAGTCATCCACATCGTCCAGGAAAGGGCGGCGAGGAATCAAAATGAAGAAAGCGAATGAAATGCACAAAGAAAGTAGCCCAGCTTTCCGAACGGGGCCCTTCGGGTAAAAGCGAACACCTTGCTCGGCGGTGTAACCCCTCCGATCCAATCAAAAGACTGAACTACCCACGGCATTGAAGATCTTAAATGGGAATGTCTGGAGGGTATTTTCGTCAAAATAAATTGGGAAAAATATCTCAATTATGAATATCTGAAGTGACGGGTGACGGAGCCGGATGGTAAAACTGTTTGATTGCTGTCTTTCGTCGTCATTGAAGGATGGGCATATGTTCTATAAAAGAAAAAAAGGCATCTGTATTTAGATTCTTCCCAATTGATTGTACAATCTTTGTGCAATTCGCAATACGATTATATTTTTTAAAAGTTTAAGGAATTTGAGAGATTAAAATGGATATAAATTTTAAAAAATTTCTATGATAATTGGATTTTGAAAATGTACAAAGTATCGCATGCACATAGATAATTAATTACATTATTCAAAATTAAAGAGGAACATAATCCATTCTCATATAGGCTCGTTAGCATGATTTTCAAGAATCGGGGAATCGAATAAAAAATCATGGTCTCTGATTCCATTTTCTAATAATTAAAACAATTGATTCCGAGATACAAAAACACTAATATTGTTGAAATATTCTTTGAATATACCAATTTTAGGGATTTTTCAGACCAATTCAAATCTATTTAGATATGAATTAAAATTCAAATTATAATTAACATTGACCACTTTTGTCACGGATTTCGTATTAGAGTAATGGTTCAGTATTTCGATTTTGATTTGACCAAAATCACCTGGACTCCTTAAAATCATGTACAAATCTATGGTGATCCGATTTCATTTCTTTATGCCACGAGTAAAAGGAAAAAAAAAATACCATCTCTAATTAATTAGACGCCCAATTAGTGATCCAAGGACTAAGAGGACTGAGGACCTAGGCATATGCACCATGTATTGGGATATATGTATGGGTCCTCCCAACCCTTGGATCACTAATTGAGGAGGAACCAAGATCCAAGTGAGATTTATTCAAATCCAACTAAGATGCGTTGGGGAAAAAAATTTGGCAGGTGGATGGTAAGTTTTTGGTACTCAAATCCTTTCCAAACCTCTAACCCCTTTAACGCACATCCAATGGTCGAGAGAGCCTTGAGGTGCATGCAACTATGCAAGTCTCTTCCAACTGCCAAATGTACAAGACTAGAAAGGCTAGCGGGCTAGAGTGGTTCTGAAACTCTGTTTTTTTTTTTTTTTTTTTTTTTTTGGGTGCAAGAAACTAAAATTTGATGGAATTGATGGCTGAGCATTACAATAATTTTTTTTTTTTCTTCTTCTTTTTTGGGGTAAAAAACACCTTAAAATTTTTAAATTAAAATATAAAAAATGAAGTATGGGCCACCCTTCAACTCTTCTGCATGTTCCAATATATCTCACCCACATTATATATAGTGGGGTCCACTTGATATACTCTCTCTTATTTTGAACATGTGGACTCTACGTGAATGATATTATAGGCCCCTTTATTGTTGTGAGGTGCAAATTCCTTCTTACATTGGTGTCATTACTGTCATGGGAAACCCTCCATCAGAGAGAGAGAGAGAGAGAGAGAGAAAAGAGGCATGGATAGCAGTATTACTATCCAAGAAATGCAACATCTAAGACCGAAGGAGTTGGATGGTAGAGATTGTATCTGAGTATAAAAGAGGAGAGAGCCTAAGGCAATCTCATGTTTGGATGCATCTAATTTGTTCTTAAACCATTACCCAGTATGATTTCATGGTACAATTTGCTATGGTAGTAGTATTACTGTCCAATGAATATTTAATATAGAATTTAGGAACAGTCGATCCCGGCGGGCTGCATCTGAGAAGTTAGGGTAGGTGATTATGCATATGTGTTTTGATCAGATCTATTTTGATTCCTCAATTGCTGCTCCTCTTCTTCTTGCTTTGTGCAAACAACTTTGGAAATAATATAAGAATAATGGTAAATGAACATTTTCTAAAATTTAATTTTTTTGTGATTGAACTCCATTTTGGGGGGAAAAAAAAAAGGATTAAACTAAAGCATTCAAGAGAGATATGCTAGCACCATTGTTTTTGTTATTGCCTATTTATAACTATTTAGCAATGTTGGTAATGTATTTTGGGTGATTTGCATTCTAATAATTTTACCTTACTATTGTTATTTGGATTTTGTAGATACATAATGTCGACAACAAGTGTGAATGACAGCAAACGAGATTCAGTACTGAAGTACTTGAACATTGTATGTCACTGCCAAAAAAGGGCACTGGTTAGAATTTAAGAGACCGCTAATAATAAACACAAGCTCTACGATTGCTACCTCAATGCACCACGTGGTTGTGAATTATTTTCTTTGTGTGATCTTATAGAAGAACAAAAAATATTGCCTCATGTTGGAGACAATACCACCACAGTCACTCCACAAACATTTGTTGGTGGTCGAAGTCTTGAAGATCAGTAAGTTAATGAAGAGATGCATGATTTAAAGAAAATAGTGAAGGGATTAGAGAAGTCTGTTGGAACTCTTCAAATTGTATTAGCGGTGTTAGTTTTGATCATTGTTATCATGTTTGGGGGAAAATGAAGAGTTATGGAGACTATTGTACTAGTTTTATTAAGTTGTAATGACTAGCTTTAACTCTTCAACTTTTAATTCTATTGTACTGGTTTTATTAATTTGGCCTTTTTGTCTCTGTATTTGTCTATCCCATAATTTGAAGCCAATGGACAGCATTTCCTTTCAACATAGGACAATATGACAATAAGGTTATACGCAAGACAATATTATGCATACCAATTAATCACATTACTTGATCAATTTTTTGAAAAAATTGACAGCATCTTGTTTGAATATGAGACATTATCACAAAGCTGTTAAAATGCACCTATAGACATATAAGTTTTCCATATCACAAACCTGTTAAAGTGCATCCATAGATTCTACCAAATAAACATCCATATTCCAAAACCCAAATAAACATCATTGTTTTGAAACTCAAATAAACAAACAATTTGTTCCATAACACAACTAAACATCATTGTTCTAACATATAAGGAAACAAACAAATAATTCCATAACGCAATAAACATCTGTCATAACAATTTTTTCATCCCATAAAAAAGAAAAATAAAAAAAGAAGAAAAAAAGCTTGTTTCATATCCCAGTTGCTCTCTCCCATCATCAATTCCATATCCCAGCTGTTATCTCCCATCACCAACGTACATTTGCCTACTTCTTCTTAGCATATTTGGTCCTCCATTTCGAGTTATTGATAGCACGCTGGGCTAAAGCTCTATCTTGAATTGTTTGTTGTGTAGGTTGAGATGTTGCTTGTGACCTTATTAGTACTTGGGAGCTACTACATTCATGCTGAATCTCATCCCCTTGCTTTCTCTATACAAACACATAAAGTAAATTACAAAAGTGATACCAGCCATGCAAGTTTAAGTAATGATCAATTGTAAATTACATGTGAGGAGTCATATGTTCTTTCCTGTTTTGCTCTTTGTCTTCGGTTGTTCGTCACCGCGAGGACATGTTCTCTTGTTGTGGCCAAGTATGTTGCAGATATCACATCTCACACTTGAAGATTTATTCTTAGCAGGACCCTCATTGAATTCCCTTTTCCTACTTTTTCAAGGTCTACCAGGTATTCTCTTAAGTAGTGGAGGTTGGACAATCCCAGAGCTAGTATTAATCACCAAGTCAGTTAATGTTGGTAGTAGTTCGACGAACTCACTATATGCCTTAAGATACATGTTGACACTATAGTATGAGCTGCAATAAGCTTTAAGTGACCCCCTATTGTGTGTGATAGCTGCTACTGCATATTTGCATGGTAACCCCGTACAGTCCTAAAGCCCACAACCACATGTATTAGCTGACAGATTCACCACGACCCTGCCACCATGCATATCTACCACCTCAAATGAATGTGATTTGGCTTGGTACACAATGCATTCTCTTGCTTTCTGTTGTACCTTATCTAAACTTGTCTTCATATCCGGTGTGATTGGACCAGATACTGTATAACTGCAACCATTCTCAAAATGCTTATACATCCTATTCATTATCTTCAGCCTAATATCATATATGAGCACCATAATAGGCTTGTCTCTCAGTTCTGCTATCCAATTGTTGAATGACTCAGTCATGTTATTGGTTAGTTGTGGACTCTTAGCAGAAAAATCAAAGGCATGTATTGACCAGTACTTTGTAGGATTTTCCATCATCCAATCATACGCATTATTGGATATATCATTTACGTCTTTTATTTTTTTCTCAAATTGGATAACTATTGTTGAAGTGGCTGCTGACCAGAAGTGCTTCCTAAGCAACTGTCCTGCATGGCCTACTGACTTGAAGTTCTGGTATAAATGTCTGACACAGAACCTTTGGTGCGCATTAGGGAATACTCTATTGATGGCATTTGATAAACCCTTCGCATTTTAGAAAAGAAAAAAGTCAAATATTCATCATTGATTAATAGGAACAAATAAATATGGTGATTAACAGACTGGTAACAAACATTTTGTTTGTCTGACATAAAAGTCAGAGCCATATCATCAGATGTTGTACCAAGAGCTTCGTATAGACATTTAAGGAAAAAAAGCTAGCTGTCTTTGCATTCAACTTCAACTACAACATATGCCACAGGGAACATTTCATTATTCCCATCATATGAGATCGTTGACAAAATAATGCCTCCATATTGACCCTTTAAGTGGCAGCCATTTGCACCAATTAATGGTTTCCATCTCTTTATGAACCCCAAAACACATGTTTTGAAACTAACAAACACTCTCTTAAAAATAGGGTTCCCTAACAAGTCATGCATCTCCTGGTACTGGATCTTGAACAGACTACCTGGCATCTTAGCCAACACCATCCTACCATATGCAGGTAGATAGGAGTGTGAATCCTTTATGACTACCTTGATTCATTTTCAAAGCAAGCATGCATGCCCGATACAACTTCATGTAAGGGAGCCGAACCTTGTAAGCTTGACGTAAGAAGGTACACACAGACTTTATTGACATATCTGGTTGGACTCTCAAGTGAGGAGCAAGTTTTTATGCAATCCATTGTGATGTAACACTCTTTTACGAGGTTGACAAGATACATGCATGCTTGGGATTGTATGACTTTATCATAAATGTCGTAGAATGCTTGACACCCTTATCCTCATCAACTGGTGAATCATGTACTTGCCAAGTACAACCAGGAGCCTTACACACTGCAATAGCTCTAGTTTTTTCATTCTTAATCTTCAATATGTCAAACCCCTCTTGAATCACATACTATTGGAGGACAACCCTGAAATGATTGACATTGTCATACGTAGCTCCTATGACTAGCTGTATCATACCATCGTCAATACCATCATCATCACAATCAACAAAATCATGCAAATCAGCAACATCATCATCAACATAACCAAAGTCTATAACTAGATACCCCTGTACATCATCAGTATTTGTCTCGACTTCATCAGTGAGGCTTCATTCACTTTCACTGGAGTCTTTCATAGACTCATGTTGTTCTACCCATTCTTCATCACTTGTAGAAGACTGGAGCATCTAAGGCAATATGTAATACCCTACTTCTTAAACCCGGTCTGATTACACGGTTGACCCGGTTTAACCATGCAGGACCCGAACCGGAGAGAGTTAAGGCGGGTTCCTTATGGACCATGATGGCAAGGGTGACCTTAAACACCGGCTGGCCAGACAAGTTCGAGCCAGTGCCAGAGGAGACGGGTGTACCCAAGCCGTGTACATGCACATATCATAAGGCCATGTACGGATAAAGTAGGTATGTAGCCGTATCTTAAGGTGCATACGTATATTACATCTTATGCCAAGAGTGAGATTCGTGCCGAGGGCCAAACTCTATCAAAATCCCACTTGTTGGCCAAGTTTTGGCCCTCAGGTGGGCGGTCACAGGTGGGCGCATCCACCCACTTGAGTGACCCACCCATGTGATTACTTAGTTATTTTAGAAAGTATAAATAGCATTTATGAGTTTCCATTTTCTCATTTATGTCATTCGGGTGGTTGGTGAAAAGAGTAAAGAGGAGAGAGAAAATGAAGGAGAAAAGAGAACGGAGAAGAAGAAAGGGGAGGAAGAAGAAGTAGGGGAAGGATTTAAGCGGCGCCGAGGCTTGATCTTCCCATTTCGACGCCGAAAAAGTGATATCCAATACGAGATCTACGTTTAGAGGTGAGCAAAGGCTAGGTTCCTTAAACTTTCACCATACCCAAGTAAAACCTTTGATTTTGGTAGAGTTTCTTGAGGTCTTGTAAATCCCCCTTGAGATGATGAATCTAAGGCTTAATAGATGGTTTATGTGTTGATTTTGAAGGATTTGAAGAAGTGTTTACAAGATTGAAGAAGCATTGGTGATTTGAAGTGATTTTGGGGTTTTGAAGGAGTTCTTGAGCAAATAAGGTAAGATGGCTTTCCATTCCTTAAATCTAACATAGATATAGGTTAGAACCATCTTATGAGACCTTCAATGTGTGAAGAATGGGTTTGGAAAAGCCCCATTTTATTCCCCAAAGGTTGGGGGAAGTTTAGAAAAAAATGGTATTTTTTCGCCTAGACCGGTGGGCCAAACCGGTGGGCCAAATGGCTCGCCTGAGAGGGCAGACCCTCGGGCCCAACCGGTGGGCCCAACCGATGGGCCGACTGGTGGGCCACCCTACCCGTCGATCTTAGCAAGACCCTTAGGGCCAATCGGCAGGCTGACCTACCCGCCGGTCAAGACCGGTGGGTCTGACTGGTGGGTCATGACAGGTGGGTTGTCCGACCAACCCGAGAGGCTCCCAATGTGATTTTTACGTCCGAACGGACCCAAAACGGACGTGCGACCTTCTTTTAGGATTCTAAACATGATTTTGTCATTGGGTCATGTTAATCTTGATCCTAAAGTGGCGAAATGCTAACCCCGCTCACTCATGATAGGTTCACTAAATCTTACACTTATCGCACCGGATCTCACCCGTACCGGGCGTGAGTCTTTGTACACTACAAGTAAGTGGGGAGAGGACGTTTGGCCTTGTTTCAAGGCATTGTTTGGCATTCATTTAATTGTATCTAGACTAGTCATGTCATCATGCAAATGCTATGTAGCTTAGCCATCCTCATATTTATGCTACGTGTGTTGTGTTTATTTCTCAATGCCAAATGATGATATGCTTATGTGATGAATGTGGACATCATTGTATATGATGCATTAATAGACTAGATACCATAGTCGGCTTGAAAACGAGTGCATTGGTGGCCAGTGGTATGGGATGCGGTGGCACTATGCAATCGTACTATGTCATATAGGAGCATGCGGTTTAGGATTATCATCTTCCTGTGCTACGACCCTTCTCAACAGGGGATGAGGTGTTGGGTTACCATTTGGGGGGAAGCAGTGGTCACGATTGTCGGATCATTGTGGCGGTTAGACATACGCCCAGCTGGTCATTAGGACAGTCGGCAACCTCGGTGGTATATTCAAGAGGGCCAATCGTACTGCTTTTAAATTGCTGGAGTCAACACCTTTATTTCTGTCATTTACTTTATGTTGAGAGCCGGTGGTCGGCATGTTTTACTTTTCTGAGTACTCACGGTGGGCCTTATTCGACAGCCCTATGGGCGTATCGCGGGATGGAGTTCGCGACTCGTACCTAGAGTATACGCGCACTGTGGTTGTAGTAGCATTAAACCAAAGACTTAGTAATGTTGCTTAGGTGGATGTGATTAAAAATGTATTGCAAAGCATATAGTGCATATGGTTGTGATTTGTTGTGTGGACTGCCGTGTGGTCCTTCTTTCCACTTACTGAGCTAGTGAGCTCATCCCACGTGTGCACCTCTTTTAGATGATTTTACAGGTCATCAACCTGATGAGCACAGGGCGGGCCCCACAGTTGAGTTCCCTGAGGAGGATTGGTGGGTCCCCAAGGAATTAGAGCATGGCAAGGATTGCTCGTGCGAGAGCTGTGCTGCGGGACCGCAGTTTTGATACCGAGCTGAGCTCTACCTTCTGATACCGGGCTGAGCTCTACCTTTTGATACTGAGTTGAGCTCTACTTTTGCTATCGAGCTGAGCTGTACCCTTTGTGTTTTTTATGATCCCTTTTGTGTACGTGATATGTAAATTGTATTCTTTTGTGTAAATATCATGCCTGCGGGCCCACATGTACATAACTATGTATTACAATTTGGGTATCAAGTATAATAAAAATATTTACAGGAAAATTTAAGTCTTCCGCTGAACTGATGAACACTTTCTTAGTTATGTGTATGATGTGATTGGATACTGTATCAGATGATCGTGACAGGTTTGGGTTAACCAGTGTTAACCCGGTCACTGGCCCGGTTCTGTGTGAACGGGGTGTGACACAATGTAGCTCGTGTATCTTCAACGTGACTAACAGAGTTAGGTACCATATCAGAATGTGACTGAGTTACCTATAAAGACTCATCATCTGAACTGTCATTAATGTTTTGAATTTCCCTTCCAACTTTACTAGTATCTCGTCTCCGGGTTTAACCGTCTGTACTAGCAAAACTATTACTAACAACATTCAACCCACTGGTTTGAGCAACACACTTATACCAGTTGATCTACCAGGAGTAGCAATAGCAGTAACATTGGCTCTGGCCTTACCCTTATCTGGAGCATTAGCTATATCATTAGCAATGGCACTGTCTTGCCTATCATTGCCATCACTAGAAGCACTGGTGGCAACTTTACATAGCCCATCACTTCTCTTTAAATGAATATTTTCCCTCATTTTACTCCCTAAATCATGATCAAACTTTCCACTATTATGACCAACTGCATAAGTTTTTGGGGTAGATTTATTGTGATCTTTTGTATCTCTAAAAACCACATCACTAGAGTATTGATTTACTTTCCACTTTCCTTCTACAACACTAGGATTATCTTCAAGGCCATAGACCACTATTTTGATAATATTGACCCCATCTAAACCAAATAAATTGAGTGTACTGACATCATCTATCACTTTCACATGTACTTCATCAAAAATCTCACATCTGACTTTAAACCTCACATTACTGCCTTCAGGGATATGGTCGATGACTGAATTGTATATATCACATATCATCTCTAAGTGGGAGTAAAAATCAGGGTCAACAAGCTTTGTGTGGACTTTCCCACGCCAATTAAACTATATAGTACACTTCACAACCATTGCTGCAAAATTTTAAGATTATATTGAACATATATCAACACAAGCATGAAGCATGACAAATTTATAAGAACACCAGAAGTGAAAAATTCATAATAGTCTTAAAAAACATGGAGTTTCTGAGACTTTCTACTACACATGTCCAGTAGAGAAGAAAGCACAAGCAAATGCAAACACACCTGTAAGAATTACTGTGTTCCTATCTCCCCTAGACTATATGTACCTTCACAGTAGTTCTTAAATTAGCTTACTTCGTTTACTCCTGTGCATGTATAAATGTTAACAAATCTATGATTTTGTGTCTTAGAAAAAACTATTTCAAAGTAGGACAGAGTTTTCTAATGTATCCAAACTCATTCCTACTTCCAACACAAGGTCAGTAATCCTTTTACACCATGTGAACATAAGGTTAGTAATCTTGTTACACCATGTGGGTAGGGTGGTAGAGATTTCGCATGCCTTTAATGGTGGCCGATTGTTATGGGGATTTTTGATTAGGAGAGAAAGTAGATGTAATGGCAAATAACTCAATTGGTTGCTTGGAAACTTAATAATGCTAGTTGTAGTTAAAAACATATCAGCTAGATCGACAAACCAATAAAAAATAAAAAACATGGTTAATTATTAAAACTACTGACTTTCTCCTTAATTTGTGATTAGTTATTAATAACCCAGGAATCCGAATTAAATGCAAGAGTTCGGTATTTTATGAAGGAAACCATGCCTACAAGCAGAGAATTCATCATATAAACAAATCAGCATGACTGTCACAAATGGAAACAATAGATGTCTAGACCCCCTAGATCTTATTATACATGTATTGAAACGAGAACCAATTTTCCTCGGTAACTGGAAACAATGGATAGAAACCAAGATAAATTTTAGAATGATCAACTGAAACAGCTAAATGATCTTTAGAGAATAAGGCTGATAAACTGAATTACCTTATCTTGACTTAGGAGTGTTCTTCACGGATGAAATGTAGGCGGTAATTAGCAGCAATGAAGGTAACAATCAAGCTCTGTTGAATGGTCTCTAACCTTGCAATTTTTAATAGAGATCTCATAAGAAAATTGGGGAAATTTCAAACCTAGGGCAAATCGTAGGGTATGAAATTACCTGGAATCTTTCATTCTTTCTGTTTTCGGTTGTTGAATACACACATACATGAGGGGGAGCCAAGTAGCCGTCGCTCATTCCCCGTCGGATTGCTCAGTACCTTGTCGCTCGTCACTCATCACCCGTCGCCTGAGAGGATAAGGGCAACTTCCATCTCAGAATAAGGGGAATCCAAGTAGCCGTCGACTGTCGTCCTTTGCGTTCCGAGTAACCGTCGTTGGAGAGGAGAACGTCATTGGAGAGGAGGACCTTCGCCGGAGAGGAGAACCTTCGTCGGAGAGTTCTTCTTCGTTGCTCGCGGCTTGCAGACCCAAAACTGAAAGGATTGAAAGAAGAAGATAGTGTTTTTTGGAATAAAGGTATGAGGGCTTTTTGGGGTTTTCAATTTGTTTCAATGAAACTAATGGCTTAAGCCAAATAAGATGCTAATGTGTGAACTTTTTGGGTTTAAATGTAATTTTTTTATTTGTAGGGGGGATTATGTAATTACGGCAAACAACAGGGGAGGTAGATGTAAAAAATCATTTTCCTTTTATATCTTTGGATGAATTTTAAGCACTAAACAATGGGTTGCTTGTAGACCCGCATGATCAACAAGCCATAGTTAATGCACTGCTTAAGCTAGTTTCAGAAAAGAATCTATGGCACGACGTAGAAAGAATGGATGGAAGAATATACACCTATTCTCCTTGCCAGAACACTGCCGCACATACTTGGCGAGGGTTGCACCATCTGGGTGTGCCTCAATCTAGCGGAAACTTACCAAACTACTATCTGAATGAATCGAACTCGAAAATTGATTAGGGCTATGTCAAGATAAAGTTTCTTACAGTAATCAAATCGAAAACTCTCATCTTAGGTGTATCTTTTCTGGGAATGGCGTTCTTGATTGATTTTCGATGTTGATGTCATCGGAGCTCTAGCTGATGGCTAACTGCAATCCTTAGGTGATCTTCATTGTCAGAGGAGGAGACTGATCGGAATTTTTCTTCAATGTTGGGTCGCCTAAGTCAGAAGAGAAGCCCTAACATTCAATTCAATGCTGGGTCACATGAATTGGGGGTTTTTACATCACAAGGGTAAAACAGTCAATTTACCCTTGATGAAGGGTAAAGTTGTCATTTAAAAAATATCAACGGTGCCACATCATCATTTGACGCTTGAGAGCTAACGGAATGGATTTAAGAGACATTATTTTTTCAAAACAGAGTATGCATTAGGTATTTTTGACACTTTAAGGTGGTATCTCATATAAGGTTTAAAAAATGAGTGGTACAAGATTAGATTGATTGATTGATTGATTGATTGATTATTATTATTATTTTAACCTTGGTTCTCACTAGGGGTGTCAATTCGTGGCCCGAACCGACTAAACCGATCGGGACCGACCGTGACCGACTGTTTATAGACCGGGCCGACCCGGACCGTTTATTAAACGTGTCGGGCTTGAGCTCGGCCCGTTTATAAACGGTCGGTCTTGGTTTTGCTACTTGGACCACCGGGCACTCGACCGAGACCGACCATTTAACACCCAACTGAGACCGGCCTATTGTGCACCGGCCTAGCCTGACCCTTTAATGATTGTAGAATACCTATTTTACCCCCAAAATGAAAAAGTAAAACTAAAAAGTAAAAACATGTTCACATTTTAAATAATGGTTATATTTGGTATCATTTATTGATTAATTGTCATTTTTTGGGCTTACATGAGTGGGCCGGAATATAAGAGCACATTTTAAAGAGGGTCCGTTTAAAAACCGATTAAAAGCTGTTTAACATTAAACATGTCCGTAGCTTGGTTAAGGCCCGACTAAAGCCCGATTAAGGTGGCCCGATTATAGCCCGAGGCCGATCGACCGAATATAAAGCGTACCATGCCCTCAATAACTAAGCCCGATTAGTTAAATGGGCGGACACGGTGTAGCCTTTGAAAGTCTTCAAGCCTGATTAAACCCGATCGAAACCGAACCGGCCCGACCGGTTGACACCCCTAGCTCTCACACCATCACCCTCGTCCCATTTCCAATCTTCGTATTTCTTTTATCTGTGGTGTCTTTTGGTTTTTCGTCTATGTTTCTTGGTCATTTGCAGGACTTTCTGGGGTTTCGATTGAGTTTTTGCATGAAGAAGCGAGGGATTCTGAGCGACAAAACTTCTCTCGGATGACTTCACGATTCTAACGGGAATCCTAAATGGTGGTTTCATCATTCGCATGACCGCCATGTAATCTGGGCGAAAGGTAAGAACGAGTTGAATTTGTGTATGATACTTGTCTTCTGGATGTGAGAAAACCAATTCAACTTTGGATGTTTACTTCTCTGTTTTGCTTATTCCATATAACTTTGATACTTGTTACAATTGCAAACCTGCATCTGTTTGTCCTTGATCAATCAGATTGGCAACTCTGAGTGGAGCATAAACGAATTTAGTTCATCAATTTATCCCCATTCCGAGGATCATGTAACATTCAGTCTTCAAAAGTAAGGGATGGATTTCAATTGGTTTTCCAATCTGATAGTTGATGGCTATATATCTCAATGACGTGCATACACTCTTTCTAAATTGTTATCCTTGCAAATTCAACTTTCTGTTGGTGATTGAAGCATCTGAACTACGCATTTGCATCTTTGAAAACCACTTAAAGCATGCAATTATAGGTGAGTTTTGATTGAAGTCACTCACTCAACCCATTCAAATGAGCCATCTGTGAAATGGATGAAGGAGGCGGTTTTCCGCAGACTCAATAACATTCTCCTTCGTGAAAGGCGCTCTGGAAGGGGTGGAGAGCAGAAAAAAAAAATTGAAAGAATTCTCTTTTCTTTTTCTTTTTTTTTTTTTTGGGGGGGGGGGGGTGTGGTGGGGAGAAAATTGAAGGTAATTTCGCTTTCTTTTAAAACCATACCTTATCACAGCTCGGTCTAGTTACAAGTAAAGAAAAATGAAGGGAACTGAATTAGTTAATTAATTATTATTATGTTGATAGGTAACTGAAATTAATTTTAAGAAGAGGAGGAAAATTTTCCAATAATGCGTATGACTAACTAAAAATCTTACACAATATAGTATTGAAACTTTTCAAGTAGATTTTAGCCCTCTCACATTTTCCATTCAATTCCAAATATTTTGATTAAAAAGTGAAGTAAAAATCTTACACAATATAGTAATGAAACTTTTCAAGTAGATTTTAGCCCTATCACATTTTCCATTCAAATCCAAATATTTTTGAGTTTACACAATTATTGTTGGTAATGATTAGAAAAGTTTGTATAATTTCTTCTTAAGACTTTAGTTTCCTTCCCTTCAGTTTGCTTCACCAGAGTTACTACCCAAGAAAGAGAGAGGGTTGAACCATCCCTCATACAGAAATATTGTTAGCACAAGTCAATATTTAATGGAAACAAAACATTCATGTACAGCTGTTGGATTTGTATGTTCTGTAGTGCCATTGTTTTTGACAATTACTCATGCAGGTTAAGTGTGAGATTAAGGTGCTTGTATCACAGTGCTATAAAAATAACATAGCTGTTTTGATCATTAAGCACATGGGGCAAAGTGTAGAGCTTATCATTTACAAAAGAAGCCTACTGGATATGCCCTTATGTTGTGTAAGTTTTTTGTTCTTTTTTTAATTTTGATAATATAGGACAGGGTAAATTTGGCAGAACAACAGCATTTTACAATATCCTGTTATTTTTTTATTCGATAATAATAATAATTGGGATACAATACCCTCTTTCTTCTTCTTCTTATTATTTTTTCAATAGATTCAAGTTTGAAGTCATATATATACTTCTTTTTTCATTTTTCTAAGCCTGACTATTACAACATGGTCTTCTTTGGCTATTGCAGTGGAGCCCTCAGAGAAGTCTGTTGAGAATCATAATCAGGAAGTTCTCAGAGCAGTAAGCTCATAGAACAGGAACTTATTTCTGTTGATAAAGGAGTCACCTCAGTTGTTATCAAGGTATATAGAGTGGCTGGTTACTTGCATCCTGTGATCCAGGGTTATCATTATGCTTCCCAGGAAACTGATAACTTTTCCTTCTCTCTATTCATCTTCAGTTTGGAAATTTGATTGTCCACCCAAATATTTAAGCGGATTCTTTTTAAGCTTATTAATTTTCTTACATAATGTTAATCCGTGCATTGATCATCTTGTTTGTGGTATTTAATTTGCTTACTGAGTATTGTTTCATGGACAGTCATTTTTATCTTTCTTCCTGACAAAGGTATTCCTCAACTTTGAATCCTGGTTATCCCTACCTTGTAGACCAGGGATGATATATTTGTAGCTTATCAGCCTTATCTTCAATGCAGAGAACCAAAAAAGTGCAAATTATCTCTAGAAACAGGGTTTTAGCTTTCTTCCTGATTATTGTGCCTTTTCAGTCTTACTAACAGAAAAGGAGAGAGGCTGCAATAGTTTAATGTGTTTGGGTTTTGTAACCTACGTCCACACATGGAAATTTCTCATTGTATTTTCCATCAACACATGCTTTCTTAGGAAGAGGGAGAAGAGAGAGCATTATGGAGCTGTTACAATTGTACAAGGAAAGAATAATTAAATAGTTTACAAAAATAGAACGAGTGGCTGTTTTTAGATATGGATTACAGCTCGGAATTAATCCAGATCCACACTTTTAGGGAGCCACACATCATCTTGTCTCCAGTCCATGCTGACATTATTGGGCATGAGTCTCGGACCAGATTTGGATCAGTCAGTGGAGAGTCTTCAGAGCAGTCAGCGGATAGGTTGGTGCCTGCTTTTATATGCCCCCTCACGATCAAGGGGGATGGCATCACCTTGAGATTGTTTATGAGAAGCGAAAACTGTTGCTTACAAGCTCTTTTGTGAGAATATCTGTGATATAGTCCTTAGTGGAAATGAACCTCACATCAAGATCTCCTTTTGCTACTCTGTACAAAGCGAAAGTCAATTTCGAGGTAGGTGGCCTTATATTGTCACACCACAAAATTGGGGCATGTGATAGAAAAATGCCGAGTTGTTTGAATGAGAGTCTAAAGCTATGTTAGTTTGGCAATAGAATTTGCTAGTGCCCGATATCCTAACTATGAGCTTGAGCGTGTTATTGCAGCCTGTTTACGGGAACTCCATGCATATTATGTTCAGTCCATGGAATATTGCATAGCCCCTAGTGGATTTTTCAATCATCAGGACATCCCGCCAATCAGCATCAAAGAAAGTGGAAAGTTGCATGGATAGTGGTCGTTGAAAGAGCATGCCATGAGTGATAGTGTCTTTCAGATAATGGAGAATCCATTTAACTACTTTCTAGTGATCCATGGTAGGGCGGTGCATGAACTGACAAACCTTCTTGTTGTTGTTGCCGTTGGAAATTTGTACCATCTTGCTATGAGGTCAAGAGACAAAGATGAGACAAGAGAGAGGTCGGAGCTGGCTCTAATGGGGACTCTCTGGTGCCTAAGTTAGAATTCCATGCAACAACAATTAAGAGTATTGGGATAAAAAAGAGTAGTAGGCAATAGAATGTAATAAAGAATTGAACCCGTACCTTATGCTCCATCTTGCTTATTTTTTAAGAAGGGGATACTATATCCCTAATCCCTATTAGGGGTGTGAAAGATCATTGCTGCCCTCATTAAGAATGAGTTTTACGAGGAGAGTCTTGAGTTCGTTATATGGCAGAGAGTTTATGTTCCAAAGGAGTAATATGGTTGTAATTGAATTTTGTTTTGACATGATCTCCTGCCACATGTCGGCTAACTATTGGTAGTCGGTTTTATGCATATAAGATACTTCCTACTCCTCGGGTCTAGATAGGGCCGAGGGAGTAAGAGGCTTTTACTTCTTGCTCGACTTTGTGCTCTAGTGAGGTCTTGAAGCTTTGATCTTGATTGCCACCTTGATCCTTGATGTTCGGTCTTGGGATGTCCGAATTGAAGGCACGAGGTTTGGGTTGTCATTTCAGTTCAAGTTGTCACTTCAATTTTTGTCGTTTAGCTGTCTTCTACCCATCATTAATTACTTGAAGTGACATGTTTCTTCATTTTTCAAGGTTTCCTTAGTGAAGTCCTTTGAATGGACTTTTCTTAAGCCTCAAGATTTTGATTTCAAATTTTAAATTTCAATTTTCGAAAATTCCAAATGGAGGCTTTCAATGGCACAATGGCACTATGTGGACTCTATCTTGGGAACTCGAAGGCCGTCATAAGAATCAAGGGGTTGCAAGATTCTGGGCCATTGATCTTGGAAGATCTAGGCCATTAAAGTGGGTATATATATATATAGAGTCTAGCTAGTTTTTTTAAGCCTTCCACGTCACTCTTCCAATTTGTTTGTAGTAGTAAGTCTTCCTTTCTTCTTCTATCTTCTTTCTTGAAATATCTTCCCATAGTCGGTGTACCAATAGTGATGAGTATTCCACTACTGGGATTATGAGCCTTTCTGTCCTCGGAGGGACAAGAGTTTACAGGGGGTTCCACCTCTTCCCCTGTTGAAGGGGGTGTCTTACTATGAACCCAAGGTGATGCTGGAGTAAGACCATAGCTAAGGCCAAAAAGGTCTCAAAGATAGGGGCTCTTAAAAGAGGTATGCACTTTTGGCAAGGATGCCCTAAAGTCTATTAGAGGGCGGTATTACATTCTTGTTTCAGTCAAGCTTAGGTGTCCTACTGCTGTTGTGAGGACTTGGACTGAGAATGAGAAGAAGTATGCCTTAACAAGGACTTCGCTTTCCCCTTTCAAATGTTCTGAGATCGACAGTCCAGAATCTAGCAACCTCTCAATTTTAGGGCAACCTTCCAGTTCCCTAAACATAGTCCATGTGGCACCATAGAAAGTGTCCATTCATATTATCAAACTTTAAAATTCGAAATCAAAATCTCAAGGCCTAAGAAAATCCTGCTCAAAGGACATCACAGAGGAGATATTGAAAAAAAGAAGAAATATGTCATTTCAAGCAATTAATGATGGGTGGAAGATGGCTAGGAGACAAAGATTGAAGCAATAACCAAACCTCGTGCCCTCGGCTTAGACATCTCAAGACCGAGCATCGATGATTTAGGTGGTGCTCAAGATCATAACTTTAAGACCTCACTCGAGCATCGAACTGAGCAGAAGTAAAAACCTTTTACTCCCTCAGTCCCATCCAAACCCGAAGGAGTAGGGGCATATGATATGTATAAAACCCACCCACCAATGGGTGGCCGACATGTGGTAGGAGATTTTGTTAAAACAAAATTTAGTTGCTATCATAATATTCCTTTAGGAGGTGGACTCTACGCCACATAACGAACTCAAGACTTTCCTCGTAAAACTTATTCTTAATGAAGGAAACAATGATCTTTTACACCCCTATGGGGATTAGGGTTACATCACCCCTTTCTTATAAATAGGAAATGTGGGGCACAACTTAGGGGTTTCAATTCTTTATTACTTTCTCTTGTCTAACTTCTCTTTTCAATACCAATAATTTTAACTGTTGTTGTACGGGATTATTACTTAGCTATGAGAGAGTCCTCTTCGGAGCCAACTCCGACCTTTGTCTTGCATCATCTTCATATCTTTGTCCTTAGGTTACCTCATAGCAAAACGGTATAGATTTCTGATGGCTACAACGGTGAAGGTGATGTCAGAACGTATCAAGGTAGCATACTGTAGAAACGCGACTGTTTGCGGTATAGTGTTTGATCTTCCATAGTGTGCTAGAAAATTTGCATAGATGGACAGAGGTGGACATTGGCTTGGAAATCGGCTCGCAACTTGTCATTTTTTTCCTATCAAGGAAATCTAGTACATATTGTTGTTGAGAAAAAAAAGTCAAACCATGATGCATTGGAAGGTCATTGATTCTAAGGAAGAAGTGGAGTGGACCTAAATCCTTGATAGGAAAGGTAGTGGCCATTGTTTCTATGAATCTGCATGTATTTTGGTTATTGCCTACATATATGCGCATGTAAATTTTGATACCTTATATGTTGTAGGTGAATAAAGATGTGTTTGTTTTGGACCCAATAACTCATTTTCCAAGAGAAATGTGATTAATATGTCAAACCAAGCCTGGGGTGCCTGTTTTAAGCCATAAGTTGACTTGTGTAGCTTGCAGACATGTAGGGTAGTTGAGAATCTATAAAACTTGACGGTTGAGCCATATACATTTCTTCATTAAGAGACCATGGAGGAAAGCATTTTGGACGTCTAGTTGTCGAATAGGCCAACCATGAGAGATGGCAATGGAAAGCACCAATTGAATTGAAGTGGGTTTGATCATGGGACTAGAAGTTTTAGTGTCGTCAAGACCATCTTGTTGGTTATAGGCCTTTGCGACACGGCATGCCTTGTATTGTTCCATCGTGCCATCCGCTTTCTATTTTAATGCAAAACACCCATTTTCAATTAGGGGTGGGGGCAGTTGTCTATGGTGAAGTTGGCAGGTTCTCGGTTAGTGTAATCTAACTCAGTATGATCCTCGGGTAAAGGATGATGTTTGGTAGTGGTGAGTGCCTTAGGACATAGGGTGCCATCCTAGCTTTCCAGTGATCATAAGATGGCGGGGTGGCAGGGCACATGGATTAGGCAAAGGTTTGTTGATTCCAAATTGATAGGAGGTGGATCGGGTAATTAGGATACAGCACTTTGTTAGGTTGTGACAGTAGGAGAGACTTGGTGCACCATATAAATTAGTCATGGTGGTTGGGGTTGGTTGAGGGTTGGACCTTGTAGAGATGTTCCAGGCATGGGACTGAATGGTAGAGGCCAAGAGGCTATTGGTGGTGGACCTAGTATAGACTATAGAGAAGAGAGTGGTGTAATTTGGACAGTGTTGGTGGTTTGCAGAAATGGGAATATGTCTTCATAAAAGTAACATGGTGGGAATTAATGATTTTGTTGGTGTGATTGTCGAGGTACTTGTAGCCTTTGTGATGGGAACTGTAGCCAAGAAAGGTATGCATTTCCAGCCAGTAGTCCATTTTATGTTGATTGAATGCACACGGTAATGGGTTACACGCACTGCCAAAAACTCTTATTTGACTGTACTCTGGTTGTTTGCCAAACAGTTGGTAATGGGAGAGAGTGCATAAAATAGGCATGGGCAGTCGATTTTTGAGAAATACTGCGGTTTCGACAGCATGATGACAGTGGTGCTGGGGAACATGAGCATGTGTCATGAGAGCAAGACCTGTTTCTACTATGTGACGGTGTCGTCTTTCAGCCGATCCATTTTGATCATGGGTGTGTGGGCATGAGAGTCGATGTTCTATGCCATCTGTCTCCAAAAACTAGAGAAACAGTGATATTCACTACCTCAGTCACTTTGAAGACGCTTAATTTTCTGTTCAAATAAGTTTTCAACTAGAGCTTTGAATTTTTTAAAAATCCTGAAGACCTCAGATTTATGAGTAGTTGGAAAAATCCACATGTACTCACTATAATCATCAAGAAAATGCACATAATAGTGATGTCCATCAGTTGATTGAATGGGGGGGGGGGGCAAACATCTGAGAATATTAAATCAAGAGGACCATTCGATTTGGATTCTGACCATTGAAAGGGAGCTTGTGACTCTTTCATTGCTGACAGGCACTGCAAATAGAAAAATTCTTTTGATAGATGATAGGTAGCTGCAATGGAGAGGATATGGCAAACCACTCTGAGAGCTGGGTGCTCCAATCTATTATGCAATTGATGAAGAGATTTGCATTCTCTAACTAAAGCACTTGGAGAGCTTTTATTCCCAGTACTACCACTTTTGATTTAGGACATTGGTAGAGCCCATCCTTAGTTCTCCCTTGTAGAAGATGGCTCCACCCCACCCCAACCACCCCACACCCCTGCGCGCGTGGTGTGAGCCCTCACACAAAGTAGTAGGATGGAATAAAAAAGCGCATTGTTATCTTTCGTAAATTGTGAAACAGGCAAAAGATTACAAGTGATCAAAGGTACCTACTGAATATCTTGAAGAAGTAATTTAGTTGATGAAGTAGGAATGAAAGAGAGACTGGTATGATGTATTTTCAAATCTGAACCATTTCCTACTCTGACTTAATGTAGAACTAGGATTGTCAACCTAGTCCCAATGTTGCGGGATATTCTCAGAGAACATCAAATAAAATACCAGAATAGTTCAAAACAGATTAATAACAAGGAGGAGATCAGATCTGAGATAAAGAATATCAATCTCAGATTAGAAGGTTTCAGAAATCAGAATAGAAGCAGATAATAAAGGGACTAATGGAATGATGAATTAGGTCTAGGCAGGTTCTAAAACTTGCTAACAGAACCTGCAATTTTCTGGGCAGAACTGAGAGAAGAAGTGATTTCAATACCTGTTTACTTAGGACAGATCTGTAACACCTTGAACAGCAAAGAAGAAGAAGATAATAAAGTAGAAGAGGACCTCACTTAATGTTGGACTAGATTGGACAACCAAACCAGACCCAAAACTGCAGGAACTTATAAACCAAATAACAACCAATATTCACCCACAGTAGACAACAGTTCAGAAATAACACAGAATTCTGGAATTTCTAAGAACAGAATTTTACTAACAAGTAAGGCTAACCAGTATCAGATATAGAGGAGTATCAACCTATTATCAGTCAACAAAAGTTATCGAAACAGATCAGTCAAAACAAATCTGGAATCTGGGCAAATTAATACCATCGGCCAGATTAGAGGGGGTTTCGAACCTGATTTGGAGGTCATCAGACCAGAGATTTGGCTGATCTGCAGAAAAAGTGAGGAAAAATAGCTGTAACGTGTAGCAGCAGCAGACCTTAAGAAATAAGCCAGAAAAATATTTGAAGAACAGTAGAGAAATCCACTCGGGCTTCACACCGCAGAGAGTCAACTGGATCAAACACCAATTCCTTCAGCCTTGATCAAACACAAGACAAATCTCCATGTAGAAGACAATAGCAGCATCCATTAATTCGTTTATCAAAATCATCTCTTTTCTTAGGAGCCTCCTCCTCTTTATTTATAATGTTGAAGGGGAAGGGAATTACAAAATAGAAGGTTCCTCAAAAAAGGAAACCAAATATTCTCCTAATACAATAGTTACTAAAAAATGAAATTAGAAACTAATTGAAAAAGGAAACTAACTACTAATGACTTGACTCATCTAATAACTTGACTCCTAAGAAATCAATATAACTTAAATTAAACCCAATTTAAAGGGAAACTAATGAAAAAAGGAAACTAACTAGTAATCCCATACTCAATCTTAGAACCCCTCTTTTAGACTCATAAAAATGGTCTATTACACTCAAAACACATGGGATTAAAGGCCCAACATGTATGAAACCCATATATGGTAATTAACCACGTGTTCTTTTTTTTTTGGCTTTGGGGGGGGGGGGGGGTACAGGACTGCTGGAGAGTAACTCTTGCGTAGAAGAATATGAAAGATAGATTACAACCATATAGGCTTCTATTCCATGGCATATTCAATGAATCAAGACAAATACAGGAGATTATTGTCTTTACCATTTGGAATGATGAATAAAATTTTGGGTTTTGGCTTTAACAGTTTTGGTATACTGAATAACCATGATGATTTTGATTAATTTTGGATTATATATTCATTTCTTATATTTTTTGCAAGGTTTGTTACCCTCATGCCTCATTCTTTTGAATATGTTCGGCTGAGGTTTTGATTATTAGTGTTTGTCCTCAACCATTCTCTTTTTTTGTGTTTGTCATTGCACCATTGTTATCAAGGTGTCGCCTAGATGTCCAGGTGTCCCTTAAGAATACTGCCTTGAGCACCTAGGCATCGCCTCGGCGCCCCCTAGTTGCCTTCTTGGTGTCGCCTTGATTTCCAGGCCTCCTCCAACGCCTTGGGTCGCCTAGACGCTGTGACAACTATGCATCGAACAGTTTTAGTGCACATTAACCTTCCAACGAAGATTGTCTTTCTTTAATCAGAAACTTTATTGCTTTGACTAGTAAGGCCTCAAATTGGGATTTTTACTTGCTATATAAAGAAATGTGCCTATGAGAATTTCCATTTGACTAATGAAAGTGAAACCCCATTGTATGCCTCTGGGCTGTGTTCATAAATATCCCTACTGTTTGATCAATGATGTTTGCATTATTCAAATGTTTGTTTTGCAAGAATTCGTGGATTCTTTGATACTCAGCCATGAGCCTCGTTGAAAGATACCCTACATGAAGGCTTCTTGATTCCTAAGATGGTTGAACTCATATTCTGTCCATTGTCAAAGGAAAGCAAGTTTGTTGACCACAGATGGATGTGCACTGCAGTATTTGTAGATTTCTTGACAGAAAGAATGATAAACTCTTTGTAAATGTGTTAAACAGTATAAACGGCCAACTATACTGTATTTTAATTATCATTTCCAACGGCCATTACAAGATTCTGCAGAGACTTGCTTCCTGCTGCTGATGGCAAAAGGGTGAACATACTAGCTTTTAGATTAAAGTGTATGTGCGCATGAAAATCATCAGGAGTTGACATTGTATCTCCTAGTTTGGTTCGAGATGTAGGACGCATTGTTCTGTGATGAGGTATGGCCCAAACCAGCAATCTCAGAAAGCTTATTTTGCAGAGAGGGAGCATTCTTTTCTGGGGGGAGGGAGTCTAGAAGTGCTGGTGATGATATTTTGACATGCAGCAGTAAGTGGGATGTGCTTCTGATGGATCCTAACTTGAGCTGAACAGCTGCAACAGCTTGTTTTAGAATCCTCTCAACAGGCAGAATCACAGGGTGTTAGAAACAACCATTAGAGGAGAAAATGAAAAATTTCCGATCTGGAACTCAGTTCAGTCCCAAAATTCTGGTCGAGTTTAGGGTACTAGGAGTTCATTCCTTCAAAAGCTAATGGTGATCCAACGGTTGGATAAGTGGATTTTGGTTGACGATTGAGAATTGAAACTAAAATTTCAGAACTAGCAACTACCATTCCGCAGATGTGATCAGGTCCAAGTTTTGATCAATAGAAGAGTCTGGTCACTAGGTAAGAACCCCAAAATATCTCATGTTATCAGGGGTTAGATGTAGAGTTATAGCCCCTTGAAGGTTGCAGCAAAGGAAGGTCAAATAGGAGTGCCGTAGTGTTGCAATAGTCAACAGCAAACTTCAGATTGAATAAGAGATGGATGCACAACCGGTTATATCTCCAGCTAACCTTCTAAGTTCTATCATAGATTGACTTGAACAAACCTCAAACTAGTGATTGATTTAGAAGAAGATGTTAGGGATAAAGGAGGCTGTGACTAGAGCTTCCCACTCAAGCCTTGCTAGTCTTACACCAGCCTCACCTAGCTTCTCACTAGGGTTTTCTGCTCCTCACAGAAATCTTGCATTACAGAAGGAACAACAAAAGCCAAAGGTTGATTGTCTAATTTGATGGACATAGTATGGCCCTTCTCTTATTTATTAATCTTTGAAACAAAAGAGTAGAATGGAACCTCCCTGCGTGAAAAGGTCAAATAGTCTTTTCCGTGCCTACCAGAATTTCTTGATTAGGTGAAAGAGGCAAAGGGTTGATGGTGTCTGATCCACCAAGACATTTTAGTGGTTTAGCTTATTACGTATCCAAATACCTGATATGATCTGTATAATCAGCTCAACCTTAGAAGTGGAAACTATATGCTCAAATAATTTATAATGCCCCATAATTTATTTCCTCTACTTCCTCTTCCGCCTTATATAATAATGTATTGGGAGAGGGGAACGTTGGATGCTGCACCTTCACGAGGGGATCTTACCCATAGTAAAATACACATAATATATGTATTTGCACGTACAGTCACGTATCATTCAACAATATATTTTTTAATGTATATTTCTGGAGGTAAAAAAAAAAAAAAGTAACTTATTTACAAGAGATTTTCTTATTGACAGTTTGTATCCCTGAAGGTGTTAAATAATTTATAGGGAAGTGGTTCTCCATCCGGTAGCATTGGAGTGCATATCTCTCCTTAAAATAAGGGGCTGAAGAATATATTAATATGAGGAGAGGGATAGACACATGGGAGCACTAGCGTAAGCCATGCTTTTAGACTTTTTATTTTTTTTTGATATAACATAGTTTTTTTCAAAAAAGATAAACATTGTCATTTTACATATGTATTAAAAAAGTGTCCACAATGATATCTTTGGGTTTTTTTAAAAGGTAAATGACAATTTTGAATAATGGATGACTTAATAAATCGCTTTCAAATTAGGAAAAAAGAACCTTGCCAATCTGATGTAGATAACAACAACATGTGGAGCCAATAAGAGAGTGAGTGTAAGCATCTTTAGCGCACGAGGTGATGAGGAAGTAGCATGGTCTTTTTGCATTCACTTATGTTTGGACGTAGGCAACCCCAGACTGATGGGGATCTTTCTCCCTTCAAATTATTATTGAAAACCCTTTCTATACCCTTAATTTAATTTTTTTTTGAGAATAAGACAAAAGATATTTAAAAAAATGTGACAAATTCTAAAGATACTTATTTTTTTTCCCTCTTTTGATAGAAGAAAGAAGAGATGGTCGAAATAGCCTCTCGACATTTTTGAGATAAGATTGCGTAATTTTTGTCTCCTCCCACCGGCTAATCTCGCACATGCGGGAGTCCCTTTCAACACATCCAGGTTAGACCAAAGACACCTATTGGTTTGAGTTTTAAAAAAATGTTCGTTTTTAAAGAAAGGAAAAAACTTTATCAAATCCTGCGCTTTTCTATCTCTGGCTCTGTCAGTGGAAACACTTTCTCGTTCCTTTTGCTGGAAACCATTTTCCCTTCCTCTCTCTCTCTCTGAATCAATGCTAGAAACCCTTGCACCAGTCGCCTCCGTTGGTATATGTATTCTCACGCTCTGCCTGATCTGTTGGAAATTCTTTCTCCATCTTTATTTGTGTATTTTTTTATTAAATGGAGAGTTTTCTGCCGAAGAGTGCAGCTCCTACACCAGGGTGGAGGCCAATGAGAAGGCTGTGGAGTCATGCTCCCAGACAGCTTTTTTTTTCCTTATTAGATGAAGGCCCCGCATGCATGATATTGGCTCAGACCTGATGAGTTAGAATGGTTGTGGGAAATAGGATAATCTCTTATCCCACCTCCCTTCTCAGATTGCCATGGTTCTAAAACTGCCTATCGGTCTGGCTGATGTTGCATCCCACTGACTCGTTTTTGCAGAGATCCCAAGGCCTAAGAAGTGCCAAGGTATATGTCTATCGATGATGTGGAACATCGAGAACATTTAAAATACATGTAGGATCTCCTATGAGCACTAGCTCAGCCTAGTGGTAAAAGCTTCGGCTTGAAGAGCCGATGCCCAAGGAAAGAGGTTGTGGAATTGACTAGGGTCATATTTGAGTATGTAGAGTAGGTGGCCCTTGGCCATTAGCGCTCAATAAGATAGCATAGCGAAAAAAAAAAAAATCTCCTATATATTAACTACAAGTAAAATTCTTTCCTTAAACGTACTAGAAATTTTAATAGCAATGATTCTTTCTTTGTAATCAATTTGAGATAGATGTGAGGTCGAGTGACCATTGATAATAAGCCATCTCATCATGGCCGTAAAAAATCTTATCGAGCCACACTTAAATCTTTGTGCTCGTAATTGTGTGATTATTTGTTTGTGATTTTTATTTTTTTTGCATCATTTTAGGGTTGCATCTCTACATGCATCTCACAAATGTTATTGAAGTGATATGAAATCTTTTCAGGAAAAAAGCTTATAAAACTTACTAATAAATTTCGTTGAACCCAACAAAATCTTACTGATAGAAGAATGGTAGGCATGAAACCTAACATAATATGAAATTGGAACAGGAGACAATAATAATAACTTCTTCTAACCCACCCAATCTTACTTGGGTTAACATAATAATTGAATTATCTTATTTGTTTTTCATGTTGTAACCTTGGTTTTGCATAATTTCAATATTAAGGAAAATACACTTGTATATGATAGGCCCTCTTAAAACTAATTAATTTTTTTTTTTTTTTTGAAATAATCTTACTATTTCTAACTATAAGAGGATTTTTTACATAAATGCGCATAAATAATTATGTGTATGTTTACATATGTTTATAGATGAATCTCAACATGAGGCCCTAATTGGATTATTAGTAGACAAAAGTTTTTGACAACTTAAAAGAATCATTGAGAATGTTAGCTAGCTTGATACATATGTGCCAACATGATTATATATGTTGTATTGTCTATGGCTCTATATTTGCAAAACACAAGAGGCAGGCATTTGGATTTTTCTATTTTTGGTGATGGAATCTACAATCAACAGTTCCATCATTCTAAGCCTACCATTCCCAATTTCCTTCTTTTAAAAAAAAAAAAACCTCTTGAGTACCTTCATTGGGGACATTTCAAGTAAAACAAAGGCAACCAGGAACATCATGATGGTAACAAGCCATATTATTGACACATGATTGAGATTTATTATGTGAAATTAAATAGTTTATAACAATAACTTATCCTTATTTTGAACTAGTTACTATTCTCTTAAAAATAATAAAAATTTCTTCCATAATTTTTCTTAGATATAATAAGTTTATCTGTTGTAGTAAAGTATTTACCAATTTGGATGATATACCTCAATTATTTGAATTATCCTAGATGCCCTCCCACTAAGATCAAATAATAAAAATTTCAATAGATAATAGATGTTTTGATAAAAAAAAATTGCTAATTAGTTAGTCTACCCTAAGATTTCCTTCTAACATGTTCAAATAGTTATAGGTTCTTCCATAGTTATTATAGAATGTTATGATGTATTGTCCTCATGCAATTGATCGATTATTCACTTGACAAGAACAAAAATGGATTAAGCTGTCCATCACCCATGACTATATCTTTACCATTGCTTCGTACCACAAAAAAATAAAATAAAATATTTATCAATAGCTGATTTGACCCAGTGAATACTGGACTCCATGAAAGGTGAAAGTCATCATTTACTCTCACCTGGGCGATAGGTTAGCAGTTTGGCACTGCCCCCTTTTATCAATAGGTGACTTGACCCAATGAATATTGGACTCCATGAAAGATGAAAGTCATCATTTACTCTCACCTGGGCAATAGGTTAGCAGTTTGGCACTGCTCACTTAAGCTCAGGGATTGATCAAGTGCATCAACTTCCCTTGTAAGTGCACTGATGTTGCATGGCAACATCAATCCCCTCCTAATCCTTACCCATTGGGCCCACTGGGGCACCCACTTCCCCTCCAGACCACCATAGTGGGGGTCCAACTTGCACCAAAAAGAAAAAAAAAAATTCATTTACTCCCACCCATTATTTTACCATTATTTTATGAGATCAAAAATACCCTTCCGGAACCCAATTAGAGGGTCATATCCATGGTTAAAGAGATTCTCTCTTCACCATGGGAGAAGAGAAGTAGGCCTATACAAAATTCTTAAAAACACCTCCAAGAAACATAACTACTAGCTATGTTGCAAACACTCAACTCAACTTCCCAAACATAGTTGACAAAATCGAACCGGATCCTCTCTAGTACCCAAGTGCGCATCGTATGGCTGGCAACAGCTGGGCAAGCACCCCATCCGTTGGATGCACTAGGAGCACTTGAGAGAATCTGGATCCAATAAAATGTCAAATAGCTCAAAAGAAAATATCCATTATAATTTAAATTAGAAAAATAATAATGCATCATACTTGGATCCATTGAGGCACAGAAGAATATTTGGAAACATTTTGTTTTGTAAAGAGCAATAGTAGAGAATCAAGTTCTATTTAATTTTCCATAGAAAAAATGCTTAAATTATCTTGAATTGATTTTCATGGGTTATTATATACAGAAACTTCCAATATACATGGACCATTTTTTTTTTTAATGAATATTAATCTATAAAAAAAATTTCATAATCCTTGGCCAAGTACATGAACATATACTGTAAATCTATGTAAATATCTGAGGAAGGAATCCAAAAAAATCTCACAATTCCAACAGAGCAAAAGAAGTTCAAAACTATACTTTAATTTTTGTATTTCACTTCATGTCGCAATTAAAGGATTAATATGACTTTGCAAGGTCAAAGGGTTATAAATCCACAAATCCACAATGTAAGTCTGATCCACCATTAAAGATTATGTATGGCCATAGTACTTGGCATCCCTATGGGTTTCAATTCAAAAGCAAAATGTTCTCAATAAAAACTAAAAAAAGTTAAAATTCCTAGCCTACAGCTATTTACACATATTTATGAGAATCCAACCCCTCCCTATTTAATTTCTCAACTTTCAATTGAATTCCCAATGGCATGCCCAAGTCATACAACATTAACTGTTAGGTGTTACAAAGAAAAAAATAATAATAAGAAGAAACAGTCCTACTTAGGTATCTACATAGTTCATCACTGAACACAGGATTTTATCCATTCCTTTGATGCAAACATTATGTATTATCATATTAAAGTGGATTCACATGTTAATTGCAAAGTAATAGAGATCTAGAGTTCTAGACTCCAAGCAAGTCCGGATCAGCTCCCCACATGGGGAGAGGAGTTATCCTCCCCACATGGGATCCAAGTATTCATGAGTATCAAACTTGACTTTGACTTATGATGATACTTCATGGACGATGAGATCCCATGTGAAGAGAAGGTCACTGCATGGGAAGATGATTAGGCTTTAAGAGGGGCAAAACTATGGGCTAGAAAGTTTCACAGGAAACTACACTGATATTATTTCAATCACACACCTATCTAAACACTTGCACAGAGTCCCCCCACCCCCGAAAAAAAAAACCCCCAACCCCAACCCCAAAATCGATTACAATGGCAGATTGGGGGATGGTCCCTCTCTGCTTTAAGCTACAAAAGACATCATTACATGAAATTTCAAATGGGGAACACCAGAGCCCTTTACAACTTATCTAGCGTAGATGTGTAATGATAAGGCAGCTCATTATGTTTACCAAGGATAATGGTGTACCAGCAGAAACCCTTTACATAGAGGAATACACTTTGAGGATTTATGATTGTAGTTCTAAAAAGTTATTTAAAAGAAAATAGAATTGATTTATCAAAAATTGGAATGGGATATTCCTCAACCATACCATAAGTAGTTATTTTATTTTGGATCAGCAAAACAAATACAATTAGAGTTAACAGGAGGAGAAATTCGAAATCCAAAAGCAGATATCAGCTTTATTTTATTTTATTTTTCTCTCTCAGAACAGAATATTAAACACAGCTTTTAGGGCAGATGCAAGATAATTATCTAAGAAACCTTTCTGTGCACTGTACTAGAGATTATACTTTGCAGATCCTCATGTTTATGCCCATGTAAACATATATTATCAGAGACGCATGCGGATAGATAGAAATATAAGTGATAACAAGGACATGTGGTATGCATGCATCGATGTCAAGATTCATGGGTAACCTTGTGAACCTGCACAAAATTATCATGCTTTATATGCATGTCCATCTATCCCATGTGCTGATGTGTTCTATGTGCAAATGAAGAACCAAGCTAGCTAGGAGAGCATAAAACTTACAGTGTAATTAAACATAGATTTTATGAGAAAAGTAAATATAAAGAGAAGTAAGAACCTCAAACCCTAATCCAAGAGAAGTACCTTACCTCATGAAGATAGATATGGTGGAGAGAGAATTGAAGTTTCTCATCTCTTCATGAGAAGTCCAAGTAAAGCCTTTTCTAGTAAGTTGAAGCTTTTTGTTTTCATTCTTTTTGTCTTTCCAAGATTTATCAGAAACTTGCACCAAAACATAAAGAGTATCCAAGCAAACAACCAATAAAAACCAAACTAACCATGTTGAAGTAGTAATATTAAACACATGACATATCAATAAACCATACCATACCACAAATAAATGTTTTCTTCTTGTGATCTTCAGTGACCTAATGGAGAGCTAGATACCCAAGTTCATGAAAGATTAATCCAAGACAAAAAAAAAAACTCTAACAAAAGAAACCCATAACTAGTACAGCTCCCAAAGTAATTAACTTGTGTGATTTGCTTGATCTAGCAAATTATCGGACCTTGACGCTTGATTCCCCAAGAAAGAAAAGAAGAGAAGAAGGTGAGAGACCTTTGAGAGAGAAGAGAGGTGAACCCTTTTCATTCAGAAGAGGCTGAGAGGGGAGAGGGTTTGTTCTTCTTCTTCAGTGAATAACCCATCTCCATCTTCATCTTCCTCTTCCTCTTCCTCTTTAGATCTTCTCTTCCTTGCCTTTGTTGTTATCAGGGACGCGTTGACGATGATGGTTTTGATGGTGGATGATAAAAGAGGAAGTAATGATGATGGCGAGTCACGGGGGGGAGGGGTTGATGATGAGAGGAGGAGGAGGAGAAGAAGAAGGGGAGAGGACATGATGATTGCTGTTGGGTGTTGGCGTTGAAACAAGGAAGAAAATCCAAGGTATTGAGTGCTATCATCTCTCTCTCTCTCTTCTATCTCTCTCTTTGTCTCAGAAGGATTATTGATGATAGCTCTCTCCAGTCTCCACATGGAGAAGAGAGAATTATCATGAAACCCATGACGCGATCTTTTTCGTGCTCTTCTTCCCAAAAGAAAAACTTCCCCTTTTCTCTCTCTAATTCTATTATCACTTTAATATTCGAAAAAGGCTGTTTGTGACTGTTTATATCAGTAATATACGTGTATATATGAGAGAGAGATGAAAAGCATTCTTGGGTTTGGTAAAAGACATGGGTGGGTAGTCAGGCAGGCTAGTTACTGTGGTTGGTACTCATAGTAAGTAAGAGAGAGAGAGAGGGGTCAGTTCTTCCCAAAAGGGGTTCACAATCTGTATATTCCTTGTATCAGAGAGGGTAGTGTCCAAATACTCCAAACACAAATGGACACACTATGGTTATCAAAGTTTATCAACCTAGTAACCATCTCATCCACATCTAATCATTTTCCTTTATTACAGAATGCACATGGGGGAGAGAGAGAGAGAGAGGCAAAGGTCTGTATTTGGACTTTCCCTAGAGTAGGGTTTAGGAATTGGGAAAAGTTAGAATTAGGGTTTTGTTTTGTTAATGGAAAACAAGATATTATGCTTATAGTTGTCTGCCTTTAAGTTTCGATAATAACCCACTTAACCTTACCCCAATGACTTTATATTTGACCCCTAAGAAAGTTAAACATTACTTGAGTGAATCCAGCTTTCTTTCCACTTTCTCCTTTGGATATAGAAATAGAAATAGAAGTAGAAATAAATGGAAAAAAGGTGAGACTATATCAAAGTAAGTTTTTTTCGAAGATACCAAAAGCTCCCAATACTTTTCTCTCTTTGTTACACTTACCCACTTACAAACAATGAAGCTTCTAACCTTCCTTATTTTTCCACCCACCGACTGAAAGCTTAATGAGGACCCCACAAGTTAAGTTATTTTTGGTTCCACTTACAGATGAGGGGGACTGAATTATAGGGAGAGAGATAGGTAGTGGTGGTGGTGGTGCCTCAGTTTTGGTGGTTTCTATTCCTCAATAGGCCTTAAGATTCTTTCCAGGGGTCCTACACTGAGACTTGTTTGCCCTACAAAGTTCTCTGGCGATCATCATTACTATGAGAAGTGGCTGTCAGCTACCTGAGATACGAATGGAAACTTAAAAGTAATGGGTTTGATTCAGTATCTTCCCAAACCATTTAATTTAATTTATTAGTTGTCTCACCACTAGTAGTGGTTTAAACCGTTGAATAATGTTGATAAAACCCTCTTTAACGCTTTAACCTATCAACCTTTTAGCTAAGCTTTTAGTTTAACAAATGTCAAAGCAAATTGCCAACTTGGGAGATTAGCTATGGGGCGTGTAAGGTTGGGTCCATGAACTACACATTCAACACTTCAAGATTCTGAGTTTATTCTTTGCCTGGTCGCGGCCCCAACGCCCAGACATGGGGCGACGATATGACGCCCCACCCCTGCTGATGTCGATGTGTGCCTCCTTGCTCGCATGAGGGTCGAGAAACAAGGGAGTACATTCTTTTTCCCATCTTATATATAAAGAACAGATCTCAGCACATGATAAGGTTGCTGCATTATGACCTAATGGTTATTGGTTTAAGTTACGAAATAGCCTCTTGTGAAGCAGGGTTTAAAACTGCATAGGACCCTCTTTAGACCCTACAGTGACAGAAACCTTGTGCATCATGGATCATCTCTCTCACATATTCATCGATTGGAGGCACAATTGTGTATGAATACGTCTTTATTTAAACCTTTTGCCTTGTATATATAATTAAAAAGAAAAGAAATACTATATTTTAAAGGTATAAAATGGATTTAAAGATTCCAACAGCTCTAGCTTTGTTTTGGTTTCAATCCCCATAATTAAGGCATATGTATGTTTTTCTTTACATGCATATTTTCTATCTCCCCGTCAACTGGGCTTGGTAGGTGATAGACCACCCAGTTGATTGGCATGTCTCGATCGAGGTTGGACCCATTGTTTGTACAATCATCTGATTGTATGAGTGAGTATCCAACATTTGTCTCATTTTCTGTCATTATATGGATAAAGAGGGATATATTTGAAAGCAAAAAAGGACAAGTATTGGATGTTCACCTGTATGACCAAGTGATCGAATGAGCAACATATCCTTTCTTGTCTTGATCAATATTTCCCAAAAGTAACAGTCTTCAATCGATATGACCATTTTACGATTGGGAGGAGCTGGTCGACCGACCACAACCAAGTTATAAAATATTATAGTAGGAGTCACCTCCCTAGGCGTATTTTGGATAGCACCTTCCCTCTATTATAAATGGAGGACCAATTTAGTTGTTAGAAATATCTTTTGAATTTCTCTCTTGCTCTCTTTTTTTTTTTGGTAAGGTCTCTCTTGTTCTCTTTGCTCTCTCTTTCTTTGATCAAGTGTTTGCTTTGTCATTTTCTTTTCTTTTGATAGTCTCTCCATTGTTCTATTGATCGAGCACCACTCTTTGTGATCCAATGTGACCCAATAGTTGAGTACAATAAATCGCTTAAAAAAAAAAAGAAGAATTGAGCAGTGGCAGGGCATACTTGAATCATTGAATTGTATATTGGAATTGATTTGGAAGAACCCTTTTTGTGTACCAATAGGAGGCAACTAAGATCTTAAGAAGAGAGACTGATATCACGCCTCAGCCGTCATCAATCTAACATTATTGAACTACTATGACAGAAGCAAATTAGTGTTCATGTACTATAGTTCCCTGAGATACTTATCTAGGAGCTAGTCATATTTTGGTGTACTCTAGTGTTTGCTTTGTCATTTTCTTTGCTTTTGATAGTCTCTCCATTGTTCTATTGATCGAGCACCACTCTTTGTGATCCAATGTGACCCCATAGTTGAGTACAATAAATTGCTTTAAAAAAAATAAAAAATTGAGCAGTGGTAGGGCATACTTGAGTCATTGAATTGTATATTGGAATTGATTTGGAAGAACCCTTTTTGTGTAGCAATAGGAGGCAACTAAGATCTTAAGAAGAGAGACTGATACCACGCCTCAGCCCTCATCAATCTAACATTATTGAACTACTATGACAGAAGCAAATTAGTGTTCATGTACTAGAGTTTGTTGCTAGAACTCTAGTTTCACCAAAATATGACTAGCTCCTAGATAAATATCTCAGGGAACTATAGTTTCACCAAAATATGACTAGCTCCTAGATAAATATCTCAGGGAACTATAGTTTCACCAAAATATGACTAGCCCCTAGATAAATATCTCGGAACTATAGCTTCACCAAAATATAACTAGCTCCTAGATAAATAAGCCTGCAAATCTATCTCTCTCTATACACAAAGTTAAAAGGCACCTCTTGAAATTTGGTGGCAAGGGAGAGAATCTGATGCAGATGCCAAAATGCATTTTAGAGAGCTCTCTTGAACTTCTAAATATATTGAATCGAGTTGAAATAATGAATCCAAGTATATCCAAATTTTGGGAAATCCATAGGCTGTGGCAAGCTCCATCCCTCTTTGATCCCTTCTATGGCAATCCAAAGCATAGGTTTACTAACAACACCCCGGCCAGTAAAAAAAGAAAAAAATTAGATGACTGCTGGAATCTCTAGCTAGCCACTACTTCATACCCAACACCCATTAGGTCTCTTGGATCCATCTGTATTCAAAAAAATCCAACTTGGAGGAGATGGGTACCACTTATCCACCGTAGAACAGAACTTGAGTATTGAGGGCCGATGTTCCAAGGGTTAAAAATATCTCTCTCGGATGAGGCCCCATCCTCTGCCTTGTCCTTAATTTTTGGGACCTTCTTGTACACATCTCTAACAATACAGTTTAATTATGACATAATCAAGAGAAAGAAGATGTTAGGCATCTCGGTCTACCTGTTTAAATCCATCTTCTTACTTATTTGATATTTTTATTAAATAATAAATATTCTAGTCTATACACATGTACCACTTCATAATTAAACTAAATATCAATCTAAACACGAACATATGACGAATTAAAAGAACATAAAATAAAAAGAAAGAAGGAAGGAAACTTATCTCCACTCTCGGCTACATAATGAAGTTAGTGAATCACGAATAATATGTATAAAAAAAATTAAACATTGCTATTAACTCTAATTGTCTGTTAGAATCATCTTTAAATAAGATTCATCCTTAAAAATCATGCTTAAATGTGGATTAAAATATACCCTACAGAGAATATGATATACCCTAACCCTAATGCAACCTAGGAACATGATAGCAGGGTTGAAGCAATTATGGAAACATAGATTAGACCATAGATAAATATGAACAGACATGACAAATCGAAAGGGCTAAATCATATAATATGAAGTTAATAAGATCATAAAATATAAAGCAAAATAGTGACCTAAAGGTATGAAAATCTTGACTTGAACCACCAAACAATGAATAAATAGAGATTTTATTCAAATAAACTATGTCTAAACAACACATCCATGGCTTAAAATCATCATAAAAATGGACAAAGATGGTAAACTAGAAGCATACCACAACTACCTATCATGGCAGTAAGCCAGTAACCATATACATTGTTGCCAAGACCGAAAACTCAGATTTAGAATCAAAATAATGGAATTTTAATATAGTAATTAATAGAGTAATACATGCCTTATTAAAGAGGAAAAGAAAAAACAAGAATTTGGCTTGAAACAACAAAGAACAATACCAAAAGTTCTCTAAAAAGGGACTATCTTACACACTTCCAAGTGCTAGAGGATGTGAGGCAATGGCCATTTTATAGTTTTGAGAGGCTTTCTTAGCCTCTTAGGTTCGTAAGGAATCCAATTCAGATGGAAATCGGATCAGATTCACCGGGACTGATTCCAATCCTGATTCCGTTATTTAAATTTTGACATGGGTAGGACCTAGAAGTCTGGTTGAAGTGGGGCTCCAATGCCATTGAAGTTTTTAATATGAATTAGATGTGTGATGTCTATAGTCGCTCGAGTCCAGATCACATTTACGTACAAGAGTGTTCTTGTATGTTCTTATGATTGAGTCTACAGACCTACGTTACTGAGGAGTCTTAGTGAAATCTATTTGTCGATCATAGGAGCATACACGAATATTCTCCTATATGAATATGATCTAGATTCTAGCCTAGCTATTCTTTTATCATGCATAACTTACCATAGGTCGTAGGGTCATTTTCATGTAATTGATTTATTTTGATAAAAAAAAAAAAAATCACATAAAGGAAAATCTAGAGATCGAAATCCATCCCAGATCTGTGCTACATTATCAGATCAAGTTCTTTTTTTTTTTTTGGGGTTTTGGGGG
>NC_056561.1:31956545-31987519 GCF_013358625.1 Macadamia integrifolia | reverse complement strand
GGGGGGGGGGGTAGAAGACTCATCAGGGCAAAGTCAATAATGTTGAAATATGGATTAATGGTTGAAAATTCAAAGGGACAAAGTTTCCTGTACGGGGCGCAGCCTCCGCGCTAGTGTTAATAACGTTGAAATGTGTACTTCATGGTTAAAAATTCAAAGGGACAAAGTTTTCTGTACAGGGCGTAGCCTCCGCTAGTGTCAATAACGTTGAAAATGTGGGTTTTATAATTAAAAATTCTAAGGGACAAAGAGTCTTGTTTGGGGGCGTAGCCTCCGCTAGTGTGTTGAAATATGGACTTCTGGTTAAAATTTCAGAGGGAAAATGTTTCATGTCTGGGGCCTAGCATCGACCCACCGCTAGTATGTCTTAAAATGACCTCTCTACCCCTACTGATTGAACCGGTGAAGGATGTAGATTGACTCTTGCCTGCTTGCACAACCTACACTATCAAGCAAGAAAACACCTTCCCAGATCTATAATAGGAAGGGGGATTTGGCTGTAATTTTAGAGATTATAGAGGCCAGTTGGTCAAAGCATTTTCGTTGACCACTACAACTCAAGGAGAAGCATTGGCCATCAAATTTACCTTATCTCAGGCAGCTGCATTGGGGTTTGAAAGGGTGCATATAGAGTCTGAATGCAAAGAGCTTGTAGAGCTGATCCACAATGTTGCTTGCTTGCCATCTCTCTAGGTCACTCCAGTCCTATAGGATATACGTGTTCTCTCTGTTTCTTTTGATTCTATTATTTTCTCTTGTATTCCAACGGCAGTAACCAATGTTTCCAATACCTTTATTTGGAAGGTCTTTTCTAACATAGGTATGACAAAATGGCCACATTCTAGTCCTTGGCATCAGCTGCTTCATTATCTTAAGCTTTAGATTGTACGCATGATCATTATCAGTAAACTTTCATTCTACCAAAAATAAAAAAATAAGAAAGAAAGAATATCTTCCAAATATGGGGGGCCATATAATTGGCGGGATGTGCTGCGTAATTAGAGAGAGAGAGAGAGAGAGAATGAAATTATGTAAAATTAAGAATTAGTAATTACAGGTGATCATAATATTATTGTAATTACATTAAGATAAGGATTGAGGAAGGAGAGGAGAGAATAAGTACTAAATAGGCATTGGAAAAGGATTGAAAAATACGACATTTAGAGTGGACAAAATGTCATCCACCATTGTATCTAACATAACATTCTCTCCCATTCTCAGTGACCCATCACCATCACCATCACCATCATGACATCACCATCACCATGGACATCACTGGGCCTCCTTCCATGTGATTCCCTCCTAATTTCCAAATTCCAACCATCCTTCCTTGCCTCACTTCCTCTTTTGTCAAACAAAGAAAGGTTGGGTTGGACCGCATGATCGTGTTATGCGACGGTGCGGTGCATCAACAATGTATACATAAGAAATCAAAGGCCGAGGGAGATTTTATTTATCCTAATGGTTGGGTTCAATCCTGGGTATACCCGAGACCCATATGGATGATAGTAGCGCCAGAAATATATTCGATGGAGGGTGGAACTAGGAAGGCTCTTGATCAAAGTTTCCAAAGTTATAGTCAATCTTTTGACTCAGACCATTGACTCTTCCGTCTTTCTCGGAATTCATGGATTCTGCTAAGGTTGCTTCCATCATTGGCTGTACATGGCAGTATTTGAATAAGTGATTGCAGTTACTAGTGGAGGTGTTAAAATGTGAGTTCATGCACTCTGGGTGAAGAAAAAGTACACTCATTTAGGGTTATAAATACTGTGTCTTCTATAATACGTAGATAACACCCCTTGATTGTGAGCGAAGAAAAATTACCTCTTTTTGTATATGATAAATCATACTGAACTTTTTCCTTTTGAAAAAAGAAAAAAAAAATTATATTAATTAAAAAGTTTTATAATGTCTACTGAGGTTGTTGTGTCATAGACTTCAATTTTTTTTTGTGCAAAATGGATAAGCAGAAGCATAACTTCCTTAGGGGGTTTGGAGCAAAAAATGAAGCAAAAAGAGAGACTTATAGACATAAAAAAAAATATATAAATATATATATATATATATATATATATAGAAATAAATAAAGAGGTTGTGCTCTAAGGCCACGAACTGGTGCTAGCATTCATAACCAGGTTATACAAAATCTCTCAATCGCGTCAGACTTCGGTTACACCACATTCTTCATCATTTACTTTCTTCAAACCGTGGAGAAGACTACTATTATTTGTCTCAAAAATTTTTCTTGCCATCATATATTCTGCATGTATTAAAACAAATTCCTTCTAAAGAGAATCTCATAAGCCCAACATTAAATATTACAAATATTGTCAAGTGCATATTAGAATAGGGTGTTCAAAAAAGGGGAGGGGTTGGGGTAGAGATAAGGTGTATGTATCATCTAATGAGAAGGGTAATGCATGTGGTTCCAAAAAGTCATTGAGCGGTATCGGTTCATTAATCCAGCGATTAATGTTAGATAAAATCAAAAAAGGATTGGGTTTAACCTTTGAGCAACTTCCTGATTTTTGTGACACAAGATAAAATAACAAGAAATTATGAAAATACTAAAAATCTGGATTTATCATGAGCGGGAAAAGGATTTGAATTAAACAAATACGTAATCAGCAACGTGAAAGAGTCGTTAGTAGGATTCTCAATTCTTAAGGTGTTTGATCTACAAAAATCAAATTGAAATTGATAGCTATTTGCCTAATGATTTCTTTGGTTTGATTTTGATCCAATGGTTTTCTTTTATTCTCAAATCGGTCTATTACTGATCCATTCTCAGTTTTTCATATATGAAAAGAAAATTTTAAAAACTAATATTGGATTTACCAATTTTATAGGGTTTTTGGTTTTTCCAATCTTGGTCCAAATTGTCCAATCCCTTTTTTTTTAACGTTTTCTAAAAGATCAAAACCAATAGCAAACTAATAAAAAGTTTGATCAATCATCGGATAAGTCTAATAAAAAGTAGTGAAATTTATTTAGTTTCGGGGTTCATTTATGACGGAAGGTTTTCTGGTCCGGTGTTTCACATAGCCATGCTTTGGTCAAATGCCTACTACCTTGTGGCATATCAGATTCGGCAAATTTTGTAGAGGAGGCAATCCCAAGATCCCCTATTCATATGTCAATTTTTAACACAAATGTAGTATGTCACATGGTAAAACAAAACATCAAAAAATCAGAAGTGATTTAATAGTTTTCGGTATACCAATAGGTGTGCATGACGTGAGATGTCACAGTTTGGTTTCCTCTGAAGCTGCCTTATGGAGCCACTCGCATCAACTCATGATATGTTTCAGGCTAGTTGGATTTCAACATACAACATAACTTGGAGTGTAATTCCCTTTTTTTTTTTTAATGTGTATAAGTTTCTATCTAGGATTATTTTTTGTTGTAGACCCAAAATTGAAGTGGTACTAATATTGTATAGGATAGACATGATTATAGCAAAATGATCTCAATTTTAGAACTTCAGGTCATATAATGATGTAACTCACTTTCTCTCTACTTCATGAAAATTTTCTTTTTCTTATAAGAAAAAAAGAAAAAAGAAAAAAATCAACCCAGCCTTATCTCACTTAAATGGTGCAGACTAGCTGGACTTTATCATTTGTCTACACATGATAGATTTTTTTTATCTTTAAATTTTTTGGACCAACATGAAGGTGCACAAATGGTAAAGTTCAGGACCATACGACTAATCTGGAAATGTCATCCATCCATATGACAAAACAGTCAAATGTGCCACCGGAGTTTATGGTAGCCTAGTGAAAGGAAACCTTTGTCCATCACTACTCTGAGTCAGCTGGTTATGGGTTCAAGTCAACACACCCCACTATCGTTCGTCGATTTGACAAAAGTGCTGCTTGTCATATGGGGGTTACGGCCTGGGGCTATGATCACTACCATGAAGCATCATTTTTTGTATAAAAAAAAAAAATTGAAGAAAAATGTGAAGGATTTTTAGAGAAGGGCAAGAATGATTGTTTTCAACACACCACTGTGTATTGCGTCATTTGTTTACCTGATGTAGGTGGTTGTCTCCTACTGCAAACCATTAAATTTCCTACTAACTTTTGAGCAGGTAATTGGACTTACAGCTCATGAGGCTCGCAATACTGAGGCCCAGTGCCCAAACCTGTACCTGGACTTCTATCACAATGATGCCTAAACCTGTACCTGGACTCCTATCACAATGAATCCTTTCTTACATGAGTCCTAGGGTTGAACATCAGCATACTCTCCTTCTTGGTTACTCTGCAATCCACATTCAAGTCTAATGGCTGCCATTAGCTGGGGAGGAACCACCTCTGTGGTCCTTTCTTTGCATGGTGAAGTAGTACTTGAAGATCGTTTATCACCACCAGGTTCTTCCCCATCATCCCAACCCCTGTAGAGTATCACTTTGCTGGGCTCCTGAGAGACTAAAACTGCACCGGTTGCTTGCTGCGAAAAACAAGGAGATAAAGCTTTAAATCTTTCCTTTGATATGGATTGAGGATTGAGGATTGAGGACACCAGAAAGAGGTAATGGACACAGGCACAAACCTCTAGCTTGAAGACCACCTCCTGGATTGAAGTTCCCTTGGCTCTGCCTTTGATGTTGACTATAGCAAGGCGATTCTTTCGGAAATGGGTCCTTATCGTTTTTGCAACACCTGTTATGACATTGTTCCTCCCTGATTTAAAGCAATACAATGTGTGAGTACAATGATTTAGAATGCAAGAGGTATTTATGAACCAATAAAAAGCATATCTATTGAGATGACAATTTAGTGCTCCTAGGGGCAGAAAACAAAATTATGCCAATCCTTGTAGCTTTGGATTCAGAAAGTTCTTGCAACACACTTGTGCAAGATGTGGCACTATCCAACGGGATTGAATCGTGCAAAAGACCAGATCCATTACATAATGATGACGACACCAGTTTCCACAACAATGGTGCAAACACATCAATCTGAGCATCAGTGAGAAACCCCGAGTGTAGGACGGATAAAAAATTTAGCAATGCTAGTCCCAATCCTAATGGTACAGTAGGATCAGTGTTTTAATTACATGAAATATTGTTTATACTTATATCAGATTGTTCATACGGTTTCTACTTAGTATACGTGGTAGGTCTTTATTTTTTGGCAGAAACCGCTCTTTGGATCGATCAAAGGAACCAGTGGAGAGAAGGATTGGTGATGGCCCAGTGGAGAAGATGAGCCGCGGCCATGGGTGGGAGGAAGAAGATGGTTTCACAGGAAGATGAGATTAGGGTTTAGCCGCATTTCTTTTTGACTAATTAAATTAAGACTAAATTGTATTAATCTAATATGCATAACCATCTAATATAAGGGTAATTTGGGTTTATAATAAATTATATACAAGTGACATCATAACTTAACAGACTTATGGTAACGGTTCGGGGACGGTTGAAAGAATCTTTAAAGCTTAAGGGAAGGGAGTGTCATTTTCCAAAATGCAAGGGAGGAGGTGACATTGGAGCAAAGTACAGGGGAGGGGAGTGTAATTTCCTCTAAAAACAATAAGGTTAGGCAAAAGGTATTATGGGGTGCCCACCCATACTCTTGTTTGATGGTAATATCTAGTTCTGCCATGTGAGAGGCTGATATAGTGATTCCCGACCATTGGATATCTAAGAAATGGCCTGAATTGGCCATGTGTCACATTTTAGCTCAAATTTAATCATATATCCTCCCATGCATGTCCATGCACCCCCCTCTCCTTAGTCTGACGCACCCTCATCAACAACAACAACAACAACAACAACAACAAACTCAGCCTTATCCCAACTTAATGGGGTCGGCTACATAGATCCGTGCAAAAATAAAAAGAAAAAATGAGTAGGAGAAAAGAAAGTAGAAGGAAAGAAGCCCAGCACAGCAAGATAGGAAAATCTCAGCTAAATGGGTTGGCTACATGGATCCTTGCCCTCCAATCAGCTCTATCTGAGGTCATACTTGGCACAAGGCCTAGACTGCATGTCATTCCTTAGTACTTCTCCTATGGTCATTTTATGCCTACCCCTAGCTCTTTTTAGCTCCTTCAATCAGGATCAGATCACTCCTCCTTCCTAGGGCATCCTTAGGCCTCCATTTCACATGGCCATACCACCTTAAATGACTTTCTCAGAGCTTATCATTATTTGGGGCAGCTCCCAAATCAGCTTGTCCCTATTGGGCTTATTTTTCCGCATGACCAATTCCCTTTAAGCTGAAATTTGACATGTGCAAGGGACTTTGGGGTTTACTTCACCACAATTTCAGCACCATCCTAACTGCCATATGGCATATAACTAGGTGTCCAACCTGCTATCTTGTATGATTGAGCCCACCCATAAATACTGCTCCTGGTTTGGGTTTAGCTACTTCACATGAAATGTGCAATCAACTTCACATTTTTAGTCTATGGTTCTTCATGAAGTCCCATCATTTGAGAGGGGATGGGGAGTCATTAAAGTATCTAAAAAATGCAGCTTCTTTAACAATCATATTAGGAAAGGAAGTTTTTTAGAAGTCCAAGTCAACAGAGTTGGCTGAACAGTATACAGAGGAAAAAGATTCCCATAAAATGCATATGCTGTCAGGTTGTATTGGATTTTTGAGTTTATAAAATTGTGGTTTTGAAGATCTGTGGTACGTTTCCTAGGCCTGTGATTTGTCTAGTTTATGGGTTTTTCCAACTTTTAACAGAATAGAATATTAGAAAGCCAGAAAATTTCAGAATCGCAGAGAAAGGAACTGTAAACAGATTTACAGAAAATTAAATAACTCAAATAGAGTTACTCTCATGGACCTGATAATTAGGTCAATGGTTTGGTTCAATAGGTTGATCAACCTCCAAAATTTGATGCGATCTTGATTGCCAGATTCCAAAATATGAAGGAATCCTACAGCAAGTTGGAAATCTCAGACTTGTAGAGTTGACGGAAGACTTTAGAAGGCTTAAACCAAAATCGACTAAGAATTTAATCAGTGATTAAAACAGCAAACTGAAATCAGAAACAGCAAAGCAAATCAGAATAATATAAGATCGAATCACAAGTGATCCAATCCCAGGCAGGATCTTTACTGAATTCAATATAAACCAAATTCAGGGACCGAAAGAATGAATAAACAAAAAAAAAAAAAGAATAAAGAAAAGAAAAAGAATTCGATGGAGGGTTGAGAAGGAGGAAGAAGAACTAGTGAATGGGCATCTCACCCCTTGGGTTTAGGCATCTCACCTAGGGCATATCACCCAGCTCCATCCCACAGCACAACAGCATAAGCCATCTTTTTTTTTTTCATTAATAAATTCATCTTCATTTGTTGTAGCCACTTACAAACTTATATAGAAGACTCAAAACTGACTCAAACCCTAAAAAGGAAAGGCCTAACCCAATCCCTAACTAACTAAGAAACCTAAACTGACTAGGAAACTGAAATAACAAAGCAAATAGACTCAAAACATGATTCTAACTAAACTAATGAATTAAATCCCGTTTTCCTATTTTCTACTCATATTTTAGGCCCATTAAAGTGGTCCATTATAAAGAAAACCCATGGAATCAAAGGCCAAACACATACATAACCCAACCCAATGCTTATTTGCAATAAAATAAGTCCATTAAGTGAGTTATCTACATTGCAGAAGTTGATGGTAAACAGAATTTAACTAAGATTAGGAAACCAGAATTACTGAACAAGAAAACTAGAAAGGCAACTGAAAGCAGAATATGGCTGACTCTTTCAGTTAATCAATTTAGCAATAAGAAAATCAGTTAAAGCTCACCTGGAATCCACCATTCCTTCACAACTGAATCCACAGAACCAGATCAGAAAGATAGCTGCTTCAATTGTGAAAATCGGGAAAGCTTAGCCCCTTAAAAATATTTTGAAGTTTGTGTAATGTCCAGTCAGACTCAACATAGGACAGACAATGGTCAATCCTGGACAGGAAAGAAAAAATAAAACCAAAGCTAACTCTGAAAACTCCTCCAATCGATCAGCTGTGTTGGAGAGTCCTAAAATAACTAGGATTTTGAGAAAACAAAGAGAACAGACTCAAAACAGGACTGAAATTACCAATTCCTATTCCAGCCTGAACTAAAACAACTTATTAACAATCAAACAAAGAAAACAGGACCCAAAGAGAGCCCCACAATTGACTGTGCCTGAGAGACGAGGAAATCTGGAAAAATCCAGAACCACAAGCTCTAGGAAGGGTCTTCCAGCCATAGGATTTTCTTCTTCTTCCTGTAATACTTGAGCTTGTACTTGGATTCTGCATCACTAGTGGTAGCTTAATATTGCATTTTTTGAATAGCTTCCCTTACTAATAAATAATACTGCTTCTGTTTCTGAGCTTATTCAATTTTCTTCCCCCTCCCCCACTCCAATTAGCTGTATTAGACTCATGTCAAGTTGCTCACATGCTTGATCTGTTTTGTGCCCTGAAAAGATTTGCTATTAAGATTTGATATTCGACTATTGGAGCATTCTTGAGTAAGGTTAAAGACTTCCTAAAAGTTCTTAGCCTGCACTACATCAACTTAAAACTTCTCTGATCAAATTAATGAGTCCCACAAGAGTCTTTTCAATCTGTGTTTGCTTCGATTCTTTATACCAAATTAGTTCATTATTTGGGCTTCAATGAAACTATTGGATATTTTATTATTCTATCTGATCAAGAATTGATTTTCCATTAAAACACAACCAGAACCAGAAAGCCACCTCAAAAGTGCTGAGAAATCTTTCCAGCATTAGCTACATTGTGTGTATCGATTTATGTAGTTCTGTTGCACGTTATTCAAGTAATTTGATTCCTCCTTCCAATCCTGACACCTGCTACTGCAGATCTCACAACTAGTTCTTTATTACAGCTATATTCAGCTCCCTTCAGCCTATTAGTCTACCTTGATTATCCAGGGTTTTACTTTCCTCAGCCCATTGTCTGCATGGCTACATAGATTTTCAAATTTACCCTGTACACCTTTCCAATTAGTGGAAGAAACAGAAAGAGCCCTCATAACATTTATTATCCATACAAATTTATCGCAAAGCAATCAATTGCTCAATGGACTACCTCTACTTGACAATGTATGATTTAACTTGAACCTACCTAAAGGAGAGTAAACCATTTACTGTTTGAGGGATGATAAGAAATTACCAACAGCAAGCACTGGACGCCTTTTCATTTTGAGGGCTTGTTTCCGTAAAAGAAGTCGATCTTTGTTAGAAAGTGGTGCGGCTCTGAAGAAACCCTCACCATCACGTTTCTCTTCTCCTCTCTGAACAGATAACCTGATATTGTTTCTAGCACATTCAACTGACGACTTCTTCATCTCATTGTCAGAGGAATGAATAGAAATATTATCATTGGCAGAATACGTCATCATACCTTGTGACTGGAAAGAGAAAAGGAGCATACCATATCAGAAATTACAAGAAACCTAAAGATAACATAGAAACTTGGAAGGGTGCAAAAGTAACCTGTGAATTCTCAGAACAAGAGGTAGGTTCAGTGTACAGTAATGGTTCAGTGTTGGCTCTATCTACTACCTCAGTCAAAGAGGTACGTGAGAGGGTTCCATCAATGGCAACTGCTTCAGATGAAGACTCCACTTTAGACTCATCAATGCTGTTGCTTGGAGCATCCATCAAATCATTCATGTGCATTAAAGTTGAATCAGCTCCACGTTCTTCTTTTGGCTTCAGTTATCATACCAGAAAGTAAATGCAGTGCAGATGTTCAGAAATTTATGGTAGATCCTAAAGAAAGAAATATAGAAACTACCAAAGACCAGGGTCAAAAAACATTTGCCTCTTTACCCACAGGGCCACAATCACTAACTTTCCCCTCTTCTCTATAGCCAAAGAGCAATTCTAAGCTGGTCCAGCACCATCGTGTAGCCAAGCTATTAACTCTGGATCCTATACCACACTCTTTTCAAATTCACTTTCAAGCAAGGACTGTAGTATCCTACCATATCCACTGATATGTATCGCATTTTAAAAGTACTGATACGAAAACTAAAACATTGTATCAACTGCACGGTCGATACCTATCGATACGCTCGCGTACATCCCTTATAAACTAGCGAGAGCTCCGTAAGGCATTCTAATATATATATATATATATATATGTATATATATTTTGGCAAAATAAACTTGATTTCTTGATTCTACCATAAGAGACTCTGGTGGTGTTGATTTCATCATCATTTGGGGATTAAACATCCTACATCAAGGGATCAAAACCAAATTTGCGCAAGAAAAGTTATCTATTGAATTTTTGAATTATTTGCTCAAATATTGATTTTTAGTGTCGCTTTTTTGCAATGGATCACTGGATTAGTGAAAAAAAAAAATGAATGATTACATCAAACTAGTTTTTGTGTTTGTTTTTTGTTTTTGTTTTTGTTTGTTTGTTTTTTTTTTTTTTTTTTTTTGGGGGGGAGGGAAGGAGAGATTGATGTTTGCATTAAACACTATCTTTCAAAAAGCTAAAAATACATCCTTTTTTGGTTATTAGGACATGTAAGAACCTCATCCTCTAACTAATCCAATTGAAATGCACTCTGTTCTCCTGCTTACTTTTCTCCATTTTTACATTAAGTATATTATTATGTGTTACTTCTTGTGTTTATGTCAAAACTGTATTTCACATATTCCTAAACATTTAATACATTTGTTGACCATTTTCATTAGTATCTTTATCATATCTAGCATCTCTCCAATACAATACAATCGATACACCTCCTAAATCACCCCTTCCGATACACATAACCCCGTATCGATGACTTTACTTGCTTTCCAATAGTGGAACAACGGATACATCATGGTCTTGGGCCACATTAAGACAATATGTTGCAGCAGCGTGTGGTGACTGATTTTCTGAAGGAGAGCAGCAAATTACCATGGCATCGCTAACAGTTCCATCCTTGCTTATTATTTAAAAAAAAAAAAATGTAATAATACAATTATTTGGTCACTTTGAAATATATGTTTGAAAGGTTTGTGCAGAATTCAATAAGCAGACGACATCAGCTCAACATTATCATCCTCCTCCTCATCATCATCAATGTTCAAGCCTACTACAACACTATTTGAGGCTAACTTAATGAATCCTGCTCCACCATTGATCAACTACTCTAATTGACAATTTGCCACCAGATCAAGTTCTACCATTCAAACTTAGGACAAAGTTGCTCTTTAAAGCAATGGTGTTAAAAAAATGACAACAGGAGCAACAAGCGTGCTGACAACATATTGTTTAATACAAAAAGAAGTTGAAAATACAAATCTTTGTGAAAACAGATTGATTTGAGAACAAAAACAAGAAAATTTGTCACAATGTGGACATAATTCTTGTGTTCAAGCTCAACAAATAAATATTGACTACACAATATTCCAAGATTAGGCATGGATTAAATGTTCAGTGATGGTAGAGATTTTTCCTCGCTCTAATACATCTAGAGCTACATATGATTTCCATCTAAACTTGATATCCTAGACCAACTTACCCATACAGGCAGGGTGGAAAAAAAAAAGAGAAACAAAAAAAATCATCATAACAAAATCAGAGAAGCAAAGAAATTTGATACATGTTTTAAGGCAAAGGTTCACCGTGAAGGGGCACTACCACAATAAGAAGTCCCAACTAAAAAGTAACATATATATTCGGTTCTGGTTTTTTGTTGGTTTCCCCTCACCTCTATAGAATTTCGCCCATCAAAAGATTCCATTGGTCCGCTTAGATTGTGTAATTCAGACTTGGGATCTGACATCTTATAATTAGTTGAGTGCACCAAGTTAGTGTCCATGTCATCTCAAAAGAATTTCTGTAAAAATAAGGCAGAAGGGAAGAATGTGACTTCCAAAAGAGAGGAGAAGCTCACCAACTTAAGTTTCAACTGGTCTATGTTTCTGGAAAGCTTCAAGACGTGGAGCTTTAAAGACTACATCAATCATATTGGAGAACAAATAAGACAATAAAACCAAATAAAATTACACTTAAAGTTAGGAAAAAAATATACAGAGATATAGAATTCACATGTATGATTCCAGAATAACATGTAATAGACACGACGAGTACAAAGGTTGGATTTGTCACCATACATGGCAACCCCTGGATCTCCAAGGCCAAAAATCAACCATATTACATGTCCCTGATTATCCATCTAGGTTTCTGGGAGACAATTTGTCCCTTCATTCCACTGTCCAAGAGACTGTTTGTCCCTTCTTTCTCTGTCCAAGAGAAACACTAATTACTCAGTCAGGATCATCCAATTGGCTTCTTTGGTTTTAAGGAGATCCCTGTAGGGGGTCTTGACTCTTCACACTTTCTGTAATCACACTAGAACTATGACAACCAGGTTGAGTTGAAGATCTTGTAGTCCTAACCACATTAACTTTCGAATATTTAGAATAAATTAAACAATTTCACCTCACGACGTTGTGCCTCCAAAGATCGCTTCATTGCTTCTCGCTTATTTAAGAGGGTCCGAGGTCTCAATTCAACAGGGCGCTCGTAATTCTTCCCCCGATAGACAATGATTGCATAGCCCTTACTCACTCTCTCCACAGCCACCAATATCCCCCCACTTTCAGCCTCTAAAGTCCTGGCTACTGCACGAGCATCTTCCATGCTCCGGTCATTAGAAATTACCTTCACAAGTTCCCTATACTTCCAATGAAGATGCATGTTCTCTATAGTCCCATCAAAAACTCCCCGTCTGCCTGAACATGCATTGAGAATTAGTTTATCAGCAATCAAGATTCAGGGGGGCTGCTTGAATGGAAACTGTTCTGAATCAGTGGTATAGCAACGAAATAAATAGAGAGGTAGCTTAGAATGCACAGGCAATCGAAAATCTTAAAAACTGATCTTATTTAATACAGTAAAGGTACACGAACTTGGGTAGATTAAGATGACTAGAAGCAAAAGACACAAACAATTTGTAAAAATTGGCACCATATGTATTAAGGTCCATATGCACAATGGGTCCACTTTTATGGAAGACTCACTCGAATGGTTTTGAGGGGTCTTCACATGCAATTGGCAGAGCATTTATTACTAACACGGCTGCTTTGAATTCAACAATACTTCAATAGATTGCATAACTCACCCAAGAGTAAGAAAGGCTTCATTTTCAAGCCAACCTTCCTTAGCATGTATCTTTCTTCTTCACTGATACCTTCTTTATCTAGTTCTGGTTCCTGGTGCTCAGCTGCTTTCTCTAGCTCTTCTAGAAGCTTCTCTGCTTTTGCCTTCTTTTCTAGTGCCTTTATAAGATATACAAGTCAGAAAATTACAAATAAGGGTTTCTAGAAAATAAGCACATGGTGTAGCATCTTAAGTGATAAATACCACAGAGAGATTGTTGCTAATGACTTCAATAGATGACTTTGTTGACCTTGCTTTGCGTTCTTTAGAAAGAACTTCCCTTTCCCTTTTGACATTTGTTTCTTCAATTCCATCTACAGAAAGAGATTCCTTAGTCTTTTCAACAGGTTCAGGCATGGTGCCAATTGATGAACTAATATCCATATTCTCTTTGTAGATTCTATGCTTCCTCCTCTCATTTAATGCAGAAGAAACTCCCACCGGCAAAAAATCCTTTCCTCTGTAAAAGACAATATATTCCCTATCCCTTGAAAGGAGCATTCCTCCAGTCAATCGCTGCAAAATGCATTCCAAAGTAATTAGATATCTGGGTATAAATTGCAAATAAAGAGATCAGCCTTTAAAAATGTTCTCCAAATGATAGATGGTGTTCCAAAATTTAAATTAAATGAACAATAAGCATTAAAGTCCCAGGTTAATTATGCTTTACACAAATGAGACATGGTATCTGTTTTAAAGATGACGGAACAAGAATAGTGTTAATCCAGTGGTGTTATGGTTAACATCAATCATAAAATAGTTGCACAACAAAGAAGGTTCTAGTTGCCCTCCCCATCCAACAAACTTCTCATTTGTAAGCATGCTTCTCCATTCACAGTGTTAAAGCAGTAATACACTTTTGAGCAACAGGAGACAATTATTTTACTTAATAGAAAGTAATTTTCTTCCAGTTAACAGAAAGAGCTACCTTTACTTGCTTTAAACAAGAAGAATCTGAAAGGATGAAGCAAGGTCATCAAGAGGAAGGAGGCTTTCAGAACTCAAAACAGTTTTTCTTTTTTTTTTTTTCCTTTCTTGAGGGGCTAGGACATGACAAATTTCCATGTGGAAGAACAAAAAGTCTTTTCAACTTCTGCACTGATTAAGGCAAGAGAACGCTGTAGGTGTCAGGCATCACCTTCACACCAAAGGCCACCCCTTTTGGCTTTCTATTTTATTGACAACCTAACTTAAAGGGCAACTTACTATGGGAAATTAAATAAATTTTTTTACTATCTACCGAATACTTGCATGGACATCATTGACACAGCATAACAGTTTTTTTTACTGCTAAAGGAACACTTGATAATATTTCATTACTTAGTACTCCTATCTTCCGGCATTTTCCTACATTTTTCACTGTGATTTTAACTCAGAAGACACCACATAATAGTAAAAAAGAGCCAAGCATGCATCAATTGATGAATGCCACCAAAAGAAGGCATTAGGCAACACAAAATTGTTCATGAAGCTACAGCAGTTTCATCACCATCCTACATATAAGAATGAAAGATCTAGAGATAACTACCTTTAACTCTTCAGCCATCAGTTCGCTGTTAGTATTTTGGACTCCTCTCTTCACTGCAATTTTTGCAATCTCACATTTTTCCCAGAGCTTAACCATGGACTCTGCCAATCCTTGCAGATTCCTATTTCTCCCTGAAAAACAGAGAATGCAATTAGTATTGCAACCAGACAAATGGAATGGTGAAAATTAGAACAAAAAACGTTACTCTTACCCAATGCAAAATGGCATGGCAAGGGCCGACTGAGTCTCCTTAAGATGGTCATTTCATCATTGGTCAATATAGGCTTTATCCCATATGGGAGAAGACGGAATGGTCTCCGGTGTGCAGGAACAATAGCTGGTAAAAGGTCAGCATCCACCGGCATAGGATCACATCCCCACCAATCAGTAAAACGTGGTCCTAGCCCATCCAATAGACGGTCAGCATCTTCTGCAAGTTCCATCTCGCCTGGCAGTTGGAATCGTACTTTATCTGGAGAACCAACTCCACGTACCAATGGTGAGGGAGAAATCCCAGTGAAAGGGGCTGGTGGGGTAGCTTTTCCACCATCATCAGAATTCAATCTTGATTTTGGGGACACCTTATTTTGAGGAGTTTCACTTGTTGAATTAGTGTCAGATAAGAAGTAAGGATATTCATAGTCAGCCCCTCTGTATAAGATAACGGTACTTCCAGACCTCCATATAACCATCCCTCCTGTTTTTCTCTGAGCACAATAGTGCAAACTAGATTAGAACCAACTTAAACCCGCTTCCTTCCTGAAAATGTGTTCCACGCCAAAGAAGTTTGAACATTTTGAAGTTAGAAAATTTTAAGCTCATTTACATGTCAAAGAGGACAATGAATCTTTAATATGAGGCATGGGGCAGAAATATGTATATTGAACTGATCCTCGTCCATAAGGAACAACCGAAGTGCATAGACTGTAAAAGAGAAATGCTTAGCGACTAGAGTTCAAGTTTATCCTTTACCAAAGAAACGATTACAGTGACTCGCAACTGAGTATAAATGTATGAGGCAGTGATCACATCCATCCCAACAGAGGTTTCTAGTGAATATTACTATTAAAACTTCCTCTGATATTAGGCGCAAAAAAACATATTATATATTTAAAATAGGAATTTTACCTCCAGGATTTCATGCGTCCTCATCATGTTCATCTTGCATATATCCTCGCATTTGATCTTGACGAGCTCAGACTGCCTCCATCGCTCATGAATCCCATTAACAATGCCCTCCGTGATTCCCGCCTTCCCAACCTTCAACTTCTTTTTCAGAGCAATCCCAAGGGTTCTAAGCCTCCTCAGCTCTTGCCCTGGAATCGTAAGTTCAGCTAACGTAGGTGCTCTCTCCTCTTTCGTAGCCGACTTCTTTTGCTTCCGTACCTCACTCTTCAACTCGTGAAATCTCGATATTGCTACTCCTGACCCTGGTTCCGGAACGGGGTTCTCCGGAGTGCTCCAGCTCGAATCGAGCGTGTGACCGACTCTGTATTTGGACAATTGGTGAGTTGAAGGTATGAAGATCTCACCAGCGGACCCATGGCCAGTATTGGGCTGTTCAATTTCTCTCGAATTGTCCTCCTCCAAGTAACCAAGACTACGGAGCTTCTCTGCAATTCTTTGGATGGCAGACTTGCTTATGGTATCGGCATCGACTGTAGAGTTCCGAATGATCCATTGGGGAGTTTTAGTGTTTCGGAAGAATAAAGTTCTACTAGATTGTGAAGGGAAGAACAGTGGTTGTGAGTCTAGGGTTCTTAAAGAGAATGAAGAGTGTTGGTGATAAAGAGGAAGCAACATTACAGAGAGAGAGAGATACAATGAGAAACAGGAGTCTCTGAAATCTCAATCTCTCCCGCTCTCCGGCGTTTCCGGCGTCTCCGGCCAGTCCACTTCGGATAACCGTTGTAGGTATTTGGATTTCGGACTGAGAAGATGAGCTTTCGGCCTTTCCTGTATTGCTCGTGGCGGGAGTGATCTCTGTGATTCAGACAATCGTCTGATCAACCACAGCGATGAGATTTGGTGGGCCATATCAAACCAGGCCCAGGTGCTCAACCCACTTTCGGGCTCAAGAGTAAGAGCCATACGGTCCAGAGCCCGGATCCCCTCTAGACGGCTCTACCCGGGGATGGTGTGATTGTGTGAAATGGGGTTGGAGGGTACAGCCAGTTGGACAATATTCAAATTCTATGGCCCACGCATATGAATAAAGTCAAAATCATATATCCGCGTTCATTTTACAAAAAAAATAAAAAATACCGGCATTCATGTACCGGTGTACTGTTTGTTTCATAGATATCCATGCCCTCTTGTTTTCATATGCCCATATAGTTGCATAGGATATGTTAGTGCTTCACTATATTTATCTCATTTCAATCGAAGGAGGAAAGATACAGGGAGCCATAACGTTTGCTACGCAGCCTGGAAGAACCTTTTTTTTTCTTTTAATACATAAAAAAGCCATTAATTAAACAAAAAGAATTATACATCAACATCTAGGTCCATAGTTAATTTACCATACATAACATTAGTAGAGACTAGGGACTGCCATGGTATAACTATCCTTAATATTTATAACAATATCTAAGTTTGAGATTAAATAAAAACTTGTCAATAATAGATCAAGATAATTCGAAGACCATCATTCTCTTACATAACACCTCTAATGTAGAAACACAACCCTAAAATGGTGCATAATGGAAAAACAAGAACAAACAATGCACATATATTTTACAAGATTTTGTAAGATTATCTACGTCCTCGGTGAGATGAGAAACTGTTTCACATCAATGGAAAATAGGGTTACAGTGCTCGTCCTCACACCTCTCAGTATTGTTTGCATTACAGATAAAGAAATTATCGCTATAAATATATAGCAAAAAGAAAAAAAGAAAAAAAAACCCTAATCCAAAAAGTACAAATTTGTCCTCAAATACAAAAATTCTAGTGAATGGTTGTCCTACCTATCGAGGCGCCTGCCTCAGTACTCTATGGATTAAACTGTGACGGAATACAAGGCATCGTACACCAACATGTAGAGCACACTATTGTCAATATAGAAATGTACAGTCTTGAACGTTTTTGCCTTTGCATAAAAAACTGCATGTTGTGGGAATTTTTTTTTGTCTTCTAAATATTATTGTCACATGTATAGATTATGTGTTTTCGACAATTCACGTGGACAAATGATATATGCCCATTATTTTATGGTTGTCTAACTCAATTAAATAACATGCATCTCGTATATATCCATCATCACCCCAAATCACTCTGTCTTGAATAATTTATCTTTGTTGCGTGTACTTGTTATACCCAATCCACTAGCGCACTTATTGCCCATAATGGTCACATTATTTGAGATTTGAGAGTGCGACGATGTGATTAAATTATGATATCGAGCCCTGTCACCAACGGTGTTGGTAGCTTAGTGGAAGGAAGCCATTGTCTCCATCATCACAAGAGTCAGTTGGTACTTGGTAGCCTAGTTATTATATTATCCGATTTAAACACGAATAATTCAATTGAACATAATTTTACCAAATTTTATGAATAATTTGGTCCGAATCCGAATCAAATAAAAATTTATAAACAATTATGGAATTTTAGAGATTTTTTAAAAATTCACGAATAATTTGGCCGAACATAATTTTATCCGAATTATAACCGAATTTTATCCCATATAAAAAAAATTATCTTGAATAAGTCAATAGGCTTTTAGAAAATAGTGTGAATATTATGCATTTATTGTCCTAATATTTATTTTCTTATTTTTTTAACAAATTTTTTTTTTTAACCATAAACTTATATGGGTTCCCCTGGCCAGACCAAAAAACCGACAAATCTTATATTTCTTGAGGTAATCTCTCACACTTATATATAAAAAAAAAAAAAAATAATAATAATATATTTCACCCCATTTTGGTTTGACTAAGTCTTACAATCGTTACTCTCTCTCTAGTTTTTAAGGTGAACATGCATGATGGGTGACATGGGTCTAGCTGAATTTATGCTCAGTCCCTCATCTTAGTCTCTCTTTCTCTGATTCAATTATTTGAGTAATAGAAAATGAGTTAAAAAAATGATTAAATATAATATTTTTATATTAAATTTAAAAATTTAATATTTATATCATTTGTATGTTACGTACATATGATAATTGATAGCTAATATGAAACAAGTATTACAAATATAAAAAATAACATCCAAAATTTGTGTATACTTTTTATTTTTGTAAACGAATAATTCCTGAATCTGAACTCGAATTTTATTATCTCCGTTTTTTTTATCGATATTTTGACTGAATTATTAAATTAATTAAATAAATTAATCCAAATAATTCTTCATCCAAATAATTCTCGATTCTGAATTTAATAACTATGGCTAGTAGTGGATTTGAGTCGACATACCCACTATTGCTCGTTGCTTATCATATGGGGCTATGATCACCATCACAATGTAGCACCCTTTTTACGTTAATCAAAAAAAAAAAAGAAAAAAAAAAGAAAAAAAAAAATCCGTCACTTTCTTCTTTCAGAAAGAAAACTACTGCTTGTAGGGCTCGGGTTTTCAGGACCGCCCCGGGGAGTTTTGGGTTTGAATTTGACCCGCTCCGTTACTTTTTATTGTCTAATTCGATCATGTGTATTAACTTGTAAACTGTTGCAAGGGCTTACTGAACAGTATTGCCTCTCTCTCCCTCTCTGTAGCATTCCTCTGCATTGGGGCTTCTCCACCGGCAGTTCGTAGGAGGCGAGGAAAAGATCAGTATACCAGATTGAATTCAAATATATTAAACCTTGATTTAATCCGTCTCTAGGCTTTCTCTACCTCGGCACCTGCAGATTCTTTCCATTGTTTCTCGAATCAGGCCAGCTTGAGAAGAGGTCTGCACTGCCAGATATAAAGGAGTGGCAAATCAGGTTAGAGTTGCTTATTTGATATTCAGATGAGCGTTCATTGAGCTTTTTTTCTGATCATTCTCGTTGTCTACCTCATTCATATTACATCCTTTATGTGGCTTGATGTGGATTTATTTATTTGTTTATCCTTTTGATTCGCTAAGGTTGTGGATGCAAACGGCTTGAATTTATCCAATTATCTATATCTTACTTTTCCAATGGGTTATTGACTTCGATTGTATTTTCGGTGGTGTTGGTTTTTTTTTTTTTTTGGGGGGGGTGGGGGGGGTGGTGTTTCCTGGTGTTGGAAATTGTTGATGATCCTTGTCATGAATGGAAAAAGCTCCTAGTACGTATGAACTAATTAGGCAAGGAATACCTTAGAAGTTGTAAGGGAACTCTCAGCCATTCTCAAGGATTTATGATTTGCCAAAATTTAGAGAATATGCTTTGCAAACATAAAACCATGTGTGCGAAGATGAGTGCTTGCTTTCAGGATATAGCCGTGCAAATGCTGATTGAAGATATTTAATCATCTAGCATTTCTGACCACTGCATCTCTGATAGACCATTAGAATGGAGTGTATCAGTAAATGAATCATAATTGTTGAAATTCTTTGTACATACTTTGTTAAAGTTTAGATAATTGGTCAAGGATGCTAATGTAGACTATGATAGAGAGTCTAACCAAGTCTAAACTTCAGGATCTTTTATTCAGAAGAACAACCTCAACACAGTATGACAGAAGTAGAACAATTCATGCAAATAAAAAAAATATTTCAAATCTGGAACTGTGATGTACCGACATCAACAAGACAGTGCTACTGATCAGATCAGTGTAACAGTCCACAGGACTTAATAAAGGTCTCAACTAGGATCAAATCACACTAGAAACATGAACCACATATCAAAAGATCAACAAAAAACAAGCCTGACCAGGTGATTTCTCATAACTTGCAATTGGCTGGTCAGAACCAGTCCAGACTTGGATCGAGTCTCCCTTATGTAGAGGGGAAGGTTCGATCAAGGCTTTAGCCCAAACCAAGGTCTGAATCAGCCTTTAACAGCAGAAACCGATTGTGAAGAACTGATAAAATAGGTTTATTGGGACTGCTGTGTGTTTGATCACAGTACAAGGGGCTAGTGTTTGATCTGGTCGACACTCTGCGGTGGGAAGCCTGAGTGGATCCTCTTATTGTTATTCAAGTATTTTATAGCTTTACTTTCAAGGCCTCTGTTGAATGTGGCCATACAACCTTGAACAGCTTTCTCGGAGCTTGTCCTAAATTGTGGCAACTCCCAAATCGGTTCTAATACAGTCATTCCTTATCCTATCTCTCTTTGTTTTACTGCACATCCATCTCAACATTCTTATCATTGCTACACTCAACTTATCTATATTGCACTTCTTAACTGCCCAACATTCTGACCCATACATCATTGCCTTCCTTACAGCTGTCTTGTAGAAATTTCCTTTAAGCTTTATAGGAATATGTTGGTCACACAATACTCTAGGTGCACCTCTTCACTTCATACATCCTACCTTAATCTTTTAGAGACATCCTCCTCTATATCACCTTCCTTGCTTATGGTTGATCCCAAATATCTAAAATAATCACTTTGCGGTGTCTCTCGCCCTCAAGTTTCACCACTTCATTATCTGTCCTAGTACGACTAAAGTTACACACCATATACTCCGTCTTTGTTCTTGATTTCAAGGTAGATCGCTATGGCTCTAACTTAATCCCTGCAACTATCTCATCCACCAGAACAATATCGTTAGCAAAAAGCATGCACCACAAATCCTTATCTTGAATGTTTCTTGTTAAATCATCCATGATAAACACCAACAAATAGGGGCCCAATATACATATATATATATATATGTAGATAACTTGGCCAGGGATCCAAATATACGCTCAACTGATGTTTCAGCTGAAGTTCAAACTTAACCCCCAAACAACCTCTCAGATGTGGTCCAAACATACCCTCAACTGGTGCACTGGTTGAGCCCCAAAATAAACCCTCATTGATAAGGTGATATGCAAAATCTCGCTGCCGGACAAATGGGTGCCAACAAATACCTGAAACCGACATCTCAGTTGGGGTGCAAATACCGTCACTGATGTCTCAGTGAGGTCCAAATCCCACTGACCATATACCCCCAGCCGATGTCTCGACTGAAGGTCCAAATAAACCCTCATTGAGATTTTCCATTTCAAACCAAAAAGATCCATGATATTACTAGTATTGCCATATTCAGATTTTTAACAGAAAAATAACACAATTCATTTCCATATTCAGATTTATAAAAGAAAAGAACACAACTCATCACCTTATTCAGATTATGATTCCAACAACTGGCATGAATAATTTCAAGAGAAAAGAGCACAAGTCATTTTCCTGATTTTACAAAACATGAACAATCAATTTGTGAAATCTGAAATCATAACACATCCTATTCTTGGAATCTAGGGTTTAGCACATAACCTTCACAAGTCATTCCATTGGATGTGGATTAGATACTTACCTTCATCAAACAACCATCGAGGATCGAGATTGAAAATCCGAATTCACAACATGAAGACCAACCACCCATGGATAAAACCCCTTTGAAATTGACTTCGGAGTTGCACACAAGTGATCCAAACCAAGATGGAGAGCCAGGAATCAGCTCTAACCTTTTCCCGCTGTGGAGGAACGAAGGAGATCTCTTTTTGTGCTTTAGGAAGAAGAATCGTAGGTTAGGGTTTCCAAGAGGACAAGGGGAAGACAAAGGAGGAGGGAGGAAGAAGGGTTTTTGTTTTTGGTTTACTCCTCTTTTGTTCAAATGGTTGTGACACATATATTACATGAAATGTTGCAAAATATCAACATGCTCCCATGTTTCACAATACCCCCTTGGTTCCGCAAATATTTTTTAGCAAGTACCCTTATTTATGCCAAACATGGTTGATGCGGTGCAGACATTACAATTGGGCTTCAAAGGAGGTTTTAATTGGCCCTTATTTTGGGGCTATTGATCAAATCGATTTCTGCCCAAGATTCCATTGACTCTGCCAAGATATGCCCCATCGACCAGCCTTAATTATAGGAAGATGCCTTCCAGAATATTTTTGGACATTTGTTGCTCACGATTGTGGACTCGTAAAGATCCCCAATTACCAGCTCGCATTAAGGAGATATCATGATAGAAGTTAAGGAGTTAATTTAGGAATATTTTATTCATTGTATTAAAGACTAAAGAGGAAGTATCTACCCAGATTTAGTGGGCCCAAAACATCTTGTGTGGAGTTTCTGCCTTGTGTGGGGTTTTAGAAGTTTAGTATTTGGACCGAGTTTTCCTAAGGCCATGGTGAACAGGAATCCGTTCACCGCATGCCATCAAGGCCACTCAAAAGGGGGGACATGGGATCTCCGACCCGTGGATCACACAGTGAGGTTCACCGCATGGTCCAGGGAAATTTCTTCCTTCTGATTTTACTTGTTTATACTTTATGTTGTTAAAAGTCTATCGTGAGAAAGGAGGAGTTTGCGACTTTGGGCTTTCCTAGTCCTATTAGGACTGTGGGTTTGGGTTTTCCTAGTTCTATTTGGACTGAATATAGTTAGAAGTTAGCTATTAGTATTAGTCTCCTATTTTGTTCTTTCCTATTCCTAGTAGGTCTGGTAATAGCTATTTTGTGATTTCATGTTCCTTATAGGACTTGTAATAGCTATTCTATTTAATGAATGAAGGAGGGCAGCCCCAATCTAATCTATTGGGACTCCCTTTGCTCCACAATCAAAGGTCTCTCTCTCTCTCTCTCTCTTTTTCTTCTCTTCTCTTTACATGGTATCAGAGCTTAAGAAGTTGCTGGTTTAAGAGTCGTTCAAAGGTATCATGCCATTGGTGAAGCTCTAGTTCTTAGAAAAATAAGAACTAGGATTTCAATGAATGTTTGATGCAAATCATACTTGATTTTGTTCGTGTCTTCTACTTTTGAATTTGTCCTAAATCAATTGTTGCTGGAGAATCAATTTGCTGCTATCGTTTGCCTGAAGTAAGTTTCGTCTGACCTGGTTTGCAACTAGGTAGTCAAAAGGATTGACGTTGCTACTGGTTTTTGGTGTTGGGATCTTTTGCTGAAACCATCCCTGCTATGAAAACACATCAGATTTTGAATCTGATTTCTTTTTTTCCATTGATGGTTTTGTCTCAAGGCATGAGACGATGGTTTCTTTCTTAATAGTTGCTAGTTTTCTCAAGGAAGAAGTTTCTGGTTGTTTCTCATTTTCTTTGATAGCTGCTGGTTTTGAGGAGATGATTGCTTCACTTTCCATAGTTGCTGGGTTCTTCTTCTGTTCTTCATAGATTCTCTTCTTCTTCATGGTTTCGAACAACGATACTCTTGGAGTCATTACCATCTCTCTTGGTTCCTTTCTCTTTGATTTCTTGTTAGGCAGGTTAAAGATACCAAGTTATCTTTATATTTTCTCTTTTTAGGCCTACTTTTCAGGTTTGCCCCTCCACTTAAAGTCCATCCACAGCGTTGCATCACTCTTATTAGTTAATCCCACGATTCCTTTCCACCTTGATTTACTTTATCTTTGAGTTTCCAGAATCATCTCTCTTCTTCTTCTCTTAGCATGTTTTGTCCTTATTTACTTGTTGATTCCAAGAATACCCTTTAGTCATACGTAACCCATCTTTATTATTTTTGCTACTTCTTAGTGGAAGTTCTAGAATTTTACGAGTTTTCCACCCTAGTTGGTACACTTGGGATCAATTACGAATTTGCTGTTATCTTGTTTTTCGGTGGTTTATGGGTCCATAATTACAAAATCGACGTTGGGATTTCTTTGGGATTGATAGATTAATTACAAAATTTCCATCAACTTTGGATTGATTAAGTTCTATTACTTGAAGTGGGTCTATATGGAACCCAATTGAGTATTTTGACCCGAGGATCCGCATCAATTGGGGGTTGTATAAAGTAATTACAGAATTGCCATTGGCATATATTTGCTGTTGTTAGGGGGAGATTGGAAATTATTTGCCTTGTGTGGTGCTCTTAGTTATGGGATTCTTTGTGATGGTGGTTGTTGAGAATTATTTGTCCTTGTGTGCGGCTACTCGTGAGGGGATGTTCAAATTATTATCTGCTCGATTTGACTTATTGTTTGCTCAAGATTATTTGCTTGTGTCTGTCCTCAACAACTATTTTATCTTTTGAAGATGATACATTGAGCACCCTGATGCTGTTTGGTATATTCAACAACGTGATGTTGTTTGGTCCCAACAACCTGATCCTGCCTATTTATTTATGAAATTTTTTATGAGACGTCTGTTTGAGAAGATCTCTGTTTGAGGCTCGTAAGTGCTTTTGTTGTGGCTATTGAGAGGTACAGTTTTTGTTGTAGTGCTTTCTTTTGGAAGTTCTTTTGATATAGTTGTTGGATGCTACACTTCTATTTTGAGATTGAGGTTATATGTTAGTGCCTTATTTGGGAAGGGCTTTTGTTGCTATTGGACTAGCTTCTTTGGGAAGGGCTTTTGTTGCTGTTGGAGTGCCTTCTTTGGGAAGGGCTTGCGTTGGTATTCGAGTGCCTTCTTTGGAAGGACTTTCTTTGCTTTTGGAGTTGTTGATGGCTTTATGATGGTTGATTGGAATTCTCTCTGTGCTCATTGGAGTCCTTGTTGGTCCAAGCTAGAGGCTTTCTTTTGCTATATGTATACTCTAGCTTGAGGTGGAGCATTAGAAGTCTATCGAGAGAAAGGAGTCTAGCACAAGTCGCGGACTCCTCCCTTGGATTTTCCTAGTTCTATTAGGATTGTGGGTTTTGGTTTTCCTAGTCCTATTAGGATTGTCATAGTTGTATTAGGACTGAATACAGTAAGAAGTTAGCAATTAGTATTAGTTTCCTATTATGTTCTATTTTGTTCTTTCCTATTCCTAGTAGGACTTGTAATAACTATTTTGTTCTTTCCTATTCCTAGTAGGACTTGTAATAGCTATTCTATTTAATGAATGAAGGAGGGCAACCCAATCTAATCGATTGAGACTCCCTTTGCTCCACAATCGCAGGTCTCCTCTCTCTCTCTTTTTTCTTCTCTTCTGTTTACATATGTAATAGGTAGTTTCTATTTTTAGGATTATTTATTTAGTTAGTTAGATTGTTATTAAGATTTTATTTTATAAAAGACTCTGGTTGTTCAATTGCTATTTAAGTAGGAAGAAGGCTGATATACATGGATTGAGAATAAAAGAAACTAAGAGAAAGATTTGGCTTGGAAGCTGTGGGAGGCAGTGGGTGAGAGACCCGAATCTGAGAGAAAAGAGAGTGGAAGAGAGAGAGAAAAGAGAGAGAGAGAGAGAGAAAGAGATGGCTGTAACTTGGGAGTCACAACCTTTGGGTTGGGACTTCCCACTCCATTCATATATATAGAAAAACATATTATAGTCACAATAGGCAACAAACGGATGACAGCCAAAGGACATAACAGCACCTAAGGAGGGGAGGAAAATTGTGACTGCTAATCACGAGATTCTCTCCCCCTTGTACCCTCATTCAACATACTCTAACAGGGCTTATCCATCTGTGTAAGTCCCAACACATTCATATATATAGAAAAACATATTATAGTCACAATAGGCAACAAATGCATGACAGCCAAAGGACATAACAGCACCTAAGGAGGGGAGGAAAATCGCGATTGCTAATCACGAGATTCTCTTCCCCTGTTACCCTCGCTCGACATGCTCTAACATGGCTTATCCGTCTGTGTTTTGACTTTTGATTTTTGATCTCTTTCAAATGGGTTTTCTGTTACTGGCAAATTGTGAACCAACTTAATTATGATCTTTTTGCTTCTTCCTTCAACAGGTTCATATGGGTCTGGGTTTGGGTTCGTGGTTGTGTCTGATTTTTGTTTGAAGTTTGTTGGTTTGAGGAGGCTTGGTTCTCTATCTCTCTCTCTCCTGTTCTTTCTGCTAGTGCTTGGCAAACCTTTTCAAAGTTCAATAATATTTTGTCTGGGATTTAAAAAACAAAGATATTTGACCTCATAGTTGCCTATTTTGAACTAATGTATGACAGCTTGCATTTACTTCTTGATCTTCTGCGTGGTCACTTGAATGTAGTAGTATTATTAATTTTATACATTATATGTTATTTTCTAGGATAAAAGGAAAAATAATAGGGCTCTAATTCTCTGTTTTTAGATTTACTTCAAATTTTTATTCATTATATTGCTCTTTGGAAACAGCCTCTCCTGCAAAGTAGGTGGTAAGGCTGCATACATTTGCCCCTCCTAGACCCTGCAGTAGCAGGGGCCTCATGCACTGGGTTGCTCTTTTTTTTTCTCTTTAATATATTGCTCTTGAACTCTTATTTCATGCTCTGAATTGTTTGTTATGAATGGATAAACTAATTTTCTCTTATTCAGGTGTTATATTTTTACCGGGGATTTTTCAACTGCTATCAGAACTTCTCAAGCAGGACTACTGCACATTACTTGGATTTTTCTTGTAATGAGAACTTCAATTGCAAGTTCCTCTTTGCCAACCAAGTTCAATCTTTTGGCTTCTTTCTGAAACTGTCAGTTCTTACTAAAAGCATTGGCATTCCCTATATCTTTTTTCCTTTCGGAAAGTCTTATTTTTTGGCATGCAGGATAGAAAATGCCATCAGGAAGAGCTCTGCTTCTTTATACGTTAGCCAGAACTGCACAGATTGAGAGAAAACACCATGTCAAGGTATGCAGTTGTTGCTGTGAAAGTTTGTTTTCATTTCTTCTGGCTACTTATGTCTTGTTTATGTGAAAATTTTTTCCGTTCTTTTCCCTCAACCATAGAGTTTTTGTATCCTCAGTTCTTTTTGGCCGCTTGGTCTTCTATTCAGGGATTTTTGAATCACAGTTTGGATAAAAATTAATCATGCAGTTGTGAATGTCTGAACTTTGTTTTTCTGTTATATTTTAGCTAATATTCTGAGGGGAAAATTCTTTTACAAGGTCCTGTCAAAATAAGCTAATCTTCTTCTTAGCTATCCATTATTTTGAGCCAAGCAAAGATGGCTGGTCTTGGAATTTTGACTGCTGATGGGTAGTGCAACCATGGATTAAGTACATGTCTAATCTTAACCATATAGCACTCCATTTAGTGAGCATTTACCCTTGTTTCGACAGTTGAGCTGAATTTGCTAAGTTCAGTTTTCAAAGCTTAATATTTCAGACCTCAGAAATATTAATACAGTGATAAACATCAGAAATAAAACAGTGTTGTTACTTGATCTGAGTTAGTTTATTTACTTGTTAGCCATTCTTAGCATCTCACCAAGAAATACCGCATCTGACAGCAAGCCTGAATCTCAGAGAGCATAACAACATTCTTCATAAAATTAGAATGCCTTAATGGCTGGTTACAAAAGTATATGTAGCCTCCCCAACTGTGACTCGTATCCTGACTAGAAATAGCCTAAGCTATCTAATAATCAAACTGGCTACTTAATTGACCAATAAAAGACTTAAAACAACATTTATTGACTCAAGAACCTCCAGCTGAGTTTGGAGTCCTAAACCAACTAGGACTTGACATAATGAAAGAAAATCAACTCATAACATGTCTTGACTTATAGATTCCTAATCCAGCCTTAACTAGGACACATAAACATAATCAATTTAGGAAAAAAAAAACTGAAAACATAACTCTACTTAAATAGAGCATAGTAGAGTAGGAAACAAGGAATAGGATTCTAATGTAAAGCTAAGTCTCAACGAAACTAACCCCAAACAGGATCACAGAATTGAACACAAACAGGTACTGCTTCAGATCTGATATCAGTATATGTAGAGGTACTCAAAAATATGTAAGATAGGTTATTTCAACCCTTATAATCAACCTTTAGAACTCCCAACAATAACCAACAACTATAGCAAATAACCCTGCCCAAGTAGAACAATAGGCAGCAGCCTATAAATCCCTATCGCAGATCAGATTTAGGGTTCAAAAACCAGAAAACAAACACAAAGAAGAGGAATGAGATTACCATTGAATATTGGTATGGTTGGATGGATTCCAACGTCAAAAATTCAAACCAACTGATGGCTAAATATGGGCTTGTATCTATTCTTGAATTAGGGCTGACATAGAAGATTTTTGATAACCAACACACCAGGTGTCAAAACAGGCCAATAACCCACGTGAGTGGGGTTCCCTATGGGGGGATTCTACCCTCAAAAGATGGGCAGATTCTGATGGCTGAATAGGGAGATCGATGGCCTTGAAGGTTTTCAGCAAGAAACCTCAAAAACCAGTATTGCAAGTGTGGAGATTCCTTCCTTTGATCAACAATAATAGCAACAGCAACTTGGTGTCTCAGGTGGGAATATTGGTGATAAACAGCCATCCAAACAAAAGTCTCGGTTGGCCAGTTAACCAAAAGTAAAACTCAGAACAGGGGAGAACAAGTATCGATTGGAGATGAGGAAAGGGGAAGAAGGTTATGGCGAGCTCAGCCTAGGGTATCACACCAGAGGTCTCTGACCTCACAGCCTCTCACAGTCTCTCATTGCACAAAGCAAATAAAATTCTCATTCATAAAATCTTTTCCAAGGACTCTCAATGGTCCATTTCATATATAGTGGCAGTAGCCTGCAGTAAAAAAAGGAAAGGCGACATAATAGAAAGTCTTGAACAGCAAGTAACTAGGATCCTAGCTATTAAATATGTTAAGATATGTGCCACGATATGGGGATTGTCCCTATCGTGGATGAGCTTTACTTCCTTGCTTTAGTTTATTTCTTTCCCTAGTTAGGATAGATCTCTATTTACTAATTAGGATAAACTTCCTATTTTACCTTGCTTGTGGCACAAGGACTTAGTTTCCTAGTTTGATTGTACTACTTTGGTGGTAATAAATATTGATGGTAGGGGGGATTGGAAAAAAACAATTGGCTGCTCCCTCTTGCAGTCTCTCTTCTCTTCTTCTCTCTTAATCTCTTTCTCTCTTCTCTTACTCTGTCAAGTTACTGGTTACAGATCTTGGGTTTGTAACATGGTATCAGAGCTGTAACTAGTAGCAGTTTTGAGAGTCGTTCCAAGGTCTTTTGCATCTGATGAAACCCTAGTTCTTATAAAAAGAACTAGGGTTTCCATGAAGATTATTTGTATAAATAACTCGATGTTGCTACTTGCTTACATCGGCACTCTGATTCTGTTACTTGCTTACCTCGGCACCCGATGTTGCTACTTGTTTACCCCGGCACCGATGCTGCTACTTGCTTACCCCGGCACCCGATGCTGCTACTTGCTTACCCCGGCACCCAATGCTGCTACTTGCTTACCTCGGCACCTAATGCTGCTACTTGTTTACCTCAGCACCCCGATGTTGCTACTTGTACCTCGGCACCGGATGATGTACTTGCTTACCCTGGCACCTGATGCTGCTACTTAATACTTGGCAACCTGATGTTGTATCTTGGTCCCCGACAACCTGATGTCGATATATGCTTACCCGGGCAACCTGTTGTTGTTACTTCCTACCTACTACCTGCCTTCCTTGGGAATATCCTTTGATGCTACTAACTTTATGATATGGATGATTGGAGTTCTCTCTGTGCTCTCTAGCATCTACCACTACTACTCAAGACCGGTGTTATGTTTAATTTTCTATTCTTGTTGGTCTAAGCTGGAAGTTTTCTTTTGATATATGTATACTCCAGCTTGAGAGGGAGTGTTAAGATATGTACCATGATATGGGGATTGTCCCTATCGTGGATGAGTTTTACTTCCTTGCTTTAGTTTATTTCTTTCCCTAGTTATGATAGATCTCTACTTACTAATTAGGATAGACTTCCTATTTTATCTTGCTTGTGGCACAAGGACTTAGTTTCCTAGTTTGATTGTACTACTTTGGTGTTAATAAATATTGATGGCAGGGGGGACTGAAAAAAACAATTGGCTGCTCCCTCTTGCAGTCTCTCTCCTCTTCTTCTCTCTTAATCTCTTTCTCTCTTCTCTTACTCTGTCAAGTTACTGGTTACAGATCTTGGGTTTGTAACATGGTATCAGAACTGTAACCAATAGCAGTTTTGAGAGTCGTTCCAAGGTCTTTTGCATCTAATGAAACCCTAGTTCTTATAAAAAGAAGAACTAGGGTTTCAATGAAGATTATTTGTATAAATAACCCGATGCTGTTACTTTCTTACCCCAACACCCTGATGTTGCTACTTGCTTACCTCGGCACCTGATGCTGCTATTTGCTTACCCCGGCACCCGATGCTGCTACTTGCTTACCTCGGTACCTGATGCTGCTACTTGCTTACCCCGGCACCTGATACGTCGGCACCCTGATGTTGTTACTTGTACCTTGGCACTTGATGATGTACT
>NC_056561.1:31940472-31952854 GCF_013358625.1 Macadamia integrifolia | reverse complement strand
GTTTTTGTTTTTTTTTTTTAACTTTAATCCAGTCTCTACTTTATCCAATCCCTTCGGCGGCGAAGCTCTTGGACAATAAATCCCTCCACAGCCTGGGGGGTGCGGGAGAGGGTCTAGCGAGGGAAGAGAGAGAGAGAGAGAGAGAGAGAGAGAGAGAGAGAACCCTCACTGGTCCCTCTCCAGAACCCCCTGGGCTAGAGAGGGTCCTAATCCACCCCCCCCAATAGGGTAGTTTATTTCTTCAAAACCCTGCACTGCTGAGTCCTAGTTTACTACAATATTTAATTTTTTTAGTCGTTCTATGCAGTTGTCTTCCCCTCCCCCTTTCTGAAGATTTAATGGTGTTTCTTTCCAAATATCCCTACAAGGTGGAACTAGCACTATTCTCTAAAAAAGCACCGCATGTTGCACTTAAGGCAACATGGAGCCAACATAAACTAATTAGAATCCCTCAGCTCTGGGTCCATCTTGTTTTCCCATAAAAGCAATAGCTTCATCATTTTCAGTGATGGATGTTTATGTAATTTTGCAGATCCATTTCTTATTTGAAGCTCCTAGCATGTTAGCTTGCAATTTGTTGATAATTTGAAGCATAGAACTTTTATGAAGAATGAAGCTCCCTTCTCTTTGCACCCTTGTTTATTTAAGGTTCCATTTGTCTCCCCCCCCACCCTCCCCCCCCCCCTCTCTCTTTTCCCTCCATGACAAATAACACTTCATTAATACAGGAGAAAGAAAGAAAGAAATATGTGCAGATTTTAAAAGGTGGCAATACAAATCCCACTTCTAATAATACAAAACATGAAACCCATCCTTACAAAAGCATCTGTCTCACAATGCCAGACTACTCACAAATCAAAGTCTAGGACTGTATTTAGTCTTTGTATTGGTCTTGATGGGAATATCTATCCGGCAAGCTCCTTTCCATTTCTCTTGTTTTACCTGTTGGTGCTTGCTATCAATTAATGTCTATGTTGGACATGGTTGTGGAATTGTTTTGTGAGGATCTTTTGTTTTGAAAAAAAAAGGCTATTTGTCCAATAAAGAAAATTTTACTTTGATTCAGAGCACAATTCTACTCATTCCATGTACTTCCTCTCTATTTTTGCTCTGTTTTTATGATATAAAGGCTTGTAAACATTTGTAAAGAGATTTTTTTTTTCTGTTGGAAAGGAGGTGACCAAGACGTTCTATTTGCCATGTTAGTAAGGTGGTTTCTTGATCAAAGAGGGATGGGTTTGGCTTGGGTCTTCTGAAATCAATGGTAAATCCATTTTGGGCAAGTTGCTTTGAAGTTATGGTGATGAACATGATAGTCCCTAATCGGATCATGGAGAGTAAATATAAAAGTAGAAAATTTTAGTTCATTTAGTAAAGAGGTATACCTTAGCAGACTTTTGGACTCTAGCTATGGCAATTTTTCCATTGTAGAGAGCATCAGAATTAAATAAAGATGTCCATTAAAACATGAGAAATATATACACAGATTCTATACAATGATGTAACCTGTGCACCTGCACGTAGCATGTGCGATGACCGCATTTTGCAGCATGTAAGCAGATTATTCATCTCATAACAAAGGCTTGAAAAAGTAAATGAAGGTGGCTCTCTTATTATTAGCCTGACATAAGGACAGAGAAACATGTGCAACTTAGGGTCAGGTCTTCATTAAATGCACTCTTCACTGATTCCCAGGCTTTTATGATGTACCAAACAAAGCTGTGACCGAACTTTTGCTTGTTTTTCAAAATTCTCCTGTTTCACATTATCTAAATGCAAAAAGGATCATCTTCCAAAGCAGCCTTCCTCATTAAAAGGACTCTTCATCCATTGCAGAAAAATCTCTGTTATTTTGAAGGGAATTACTCTAGCTCTGGAACTAGGGTGAGATTTTGGGAGGATTTGTGATATGAAGACATTCCACTTCTCTGGGCTTCCCCTTCACTATGAATTGTTGGATAAAAAAGGAATACCTATTAATAGGTGCTATGAACTTATTGCTGACACGGTAGCCAACCTAAATATTTGGATTATGGAGGGCTAGTCTTTCCGTTTTTCTTTGCTACTTGGATGCCCAAGATTTTATAGAAAACTGAGATGTTTGAAAAGAGACATTGAGGTTCTTTGTTAAGTATAAATAATGACTCCTCTGATACCTAAAACAATGTAGTTGGTAACAGAACAATATCAAGAGAGTGATAGGTTATTGACCTATATTTATTTGTGATCTATGATCTATCTGCCCTTGCCTTTGCTCACTCATCTGCTAAGGAGCTAGCTGACATAAATAGTCCATTAAAATGAGACATTCCTGGATCGGCCAATCTCTAACTCTTTTTTTTTCCTGTCTCTCTTAGGCTCTCTTTGGTATGATTTTTCTTTTTAATTTTTACGTATTTAACAAAAATGATTAATGAAAACCATTTTTTATCAAAACATAAAAACGGTTTGGTAACTACTTGACAAAAATGATTTTTTGTGAGAAATAGTTTGGTATCTCTATTGCCAAAATAGTTTTTTGAAGAAATGGGTGAAGAGATTCCTTTAATCCATCTTTCTTATAACTCTTTTTATCCACTTTGGACTGAAAAAAGAGGGGGCAAGGGGTTTGGATTTCTAATTACAAAGCAAATGACTATTTTATCTCTCCATATTGGGACTTATGCACATGTTCATTAAAATTCAGCGCAAAAATAACTGAAAATCATTTTTCGCCAAAACACATAAATGACTCTTGATTTCTTTTTGGTTTTTGTATTTTATCAATTTTTTTTTAAATGGAAACAAGCTCCATAAATGATACCAAATGCAATCAAAACCATTTTTGTGAACAAAAATCAAAAAGAAAAATGATACCAAAGAGGGCCTTATATGAAGCCCCTCAAACCAGAAGGGAGGGAGCAGGAGGACTTGATCTCACTTACTGAATTCCTTTATGATTCTCCAATTGTTTCCTAGAAATTAACATAATTCAATCTATTGCATTGCATTTATGATTCCAAGATATATTTTTCAGGTGGACAATTTTATCCATGCGGACATGCATCCTGGAAATATCCTTGTCCGAGTAGCTCAGAGCAAATCTTCACGTAAACGGCTATTCAAATCCAGGCCTCATGTCATTTTTCTTGATGTGGGCATGACTGCTGAGCTTTCTAAGAGTGATCGAGTGAATTTACTGGAGTTCTTTAAATCTGTTGCCCTTCGAGATGGCCGCACTGCTGCAGAGTGCACGCTGAGATTGTCAAAACAACAGAATTGCCCAAATCCACAGGCCTTCATTGAGGTATATATGATTACTTGTACATTTTTCATTTCAGGTGTTAGGTTCTCAGTAGGTAAAGATGCTTCAGCAAAGTGTTTGACAACTTTGTCATTTGTCCAAAGACCCATTAGCACTCTAGTCAACCTTTTATACTACCCCCATCAATTTCTTTTAAGCTTTGGATCTGACCTTCCCTGGCATATGATCAATCCATGCTAAAGTAGGCAGGGGTTACTCAATTGTTGATCATTATTTGGTTTCTTTTGAGCCGTTGCATGGGTTGAAGTTTGATAAATGTTTTGGGTTTGATTTATTAGCCCTTTTCTTATAGAGATGTAGTGGCTGCTGTGGAATCTTACATGATGTCAAATCCCAATCTTCTTGCAATACTTCTTTGGGACACTGGGTCTGGAAAGTTAGAACACAATATTTAACTTACTCCTCGGCTGCTGTGAACTCTTTTGTTATGTCAAATCCCAGTCGTTTTGAAATATTTATTTCTGGTGCAGATTGGGATGTTAGAAGTAGATTCTTAAGGTAGACCCCTGTAAGGTTGGACTGTGGTATTGCTTGCAGATGTTTTTTGGATAAGTTGGGAGGAAAAGTAGATAATAGCCAGAAGGCCCGAACTCGAGGCCTCTTAGTAAGTGGGCTTTTTGCACACCACAGCTCACCGACTGCGCTAGGCAATTTTTATTATTGCTTGCAGATGTAGAGCATCCTTAATTCAGTATCACCATAGTTCGTTTGTTTGTTTGTACATCTTTGTTTTGTTCCATTGCTTTTACATCTGAGGTGAAGCATTATCCCCACAATTTGGGGTCAGCTATAAAAATCCTGTTGCCTTCCATTCAATCTGGTTATCTGTGTATTTATTTTCAAATATTGTGGTGTTTTACAGGAAGTGACAAAGTCATTTGATTTCTGGGGTACCTCAGAAGGCGATCTTGTACATCCTGCTGACTGCATGCGGCAATTGCTTGAGCAAGTTCGGCGTCATAAAGTTAACATTGATGGCAATGTTTGCACTGTGATGGTGACCACTTTGGTTCTCGAGGTAATCTCTTGATAGTGTATATGCATGCATGCCTGTGGAATTGTTTTGGCAGTCGGGAATATTATTTCTTAAAAGCTTGTGACCTGATTCAAACATTTACCAATCAAAACGCTAGGTAGGAGGAATACGACCAAAAACTCCACCTTCTTCCAACTCTTCTGTACTCTTGGGATCATTTATCATTGAACTCGGTGAGATCTCGCTAATATCTCTCTATTTGAAAGTGGCGAGACGAAATGAAAGGCGATATATAAAATGTACAATATCTCGGTCGAGATCTCGGTCTTGGCTCAACTCGAGACCAAATTACATGGGTATTTACATGATTTCGACCCTTAACTCGACCCAACTCGACATAACTCGACATCTCTCGCCTATCTTGCCTTAAAAACTACAACAACAACCATAACCTTATCCCAACTTAATGTGGTCGGCTACATGGATCCAATACGTATCAAAATAAAAGAAAAACAGAATAAAAGAAGTGCGCACAGAAGTAAAAGGCGATCAAATAAATAAGTCTTAGTAGTAAAATAGAACAGCATCACTGGAACATTCCCTACGGGGGGTCATACATGGGTCTTTGTCCTCCATAGTGGTATATTTGCAGTCATAGTAGAATCCAACCCTACCATTTGCATATCTTTCCTAACCACTTCATTAATAGTCATTTTATGTCTGCCCCTACCTCTTTTGGAACTCTCTATATGAATTTAGTTGTTTTTCCTGACTAGACCATCCATAGGTTTCCGTTGAACATGGCCATACCATCTTAATCGGCTCTCGCGGAGCTTGTCTTGAATCGGAGTGATCCCCACTTTCTTTCTAAGACAATCATTCCTTACTCTATACCCTTGGTTTTGCCGCACATCCGACGTAACATCCGCATTCCTATTGCCCCCAACTTATTCAAATTACTTTTCTTGACTGCCCAACCCTCTGCCCTAGTAGTAATGGTTCATTGTATTGCTGTCCTGTTGAATTTTCCCTTGAGTTTAACCAGCATACGTTTATCACATAACACTCCCTACGCACTCCTCCACTTCATCCATCCAAGTTTAATTCTGTGGGACACATCATTTTCTATAGCCCCTTCTTTGCTAATGATTGACCCCAAGTATTTAAAATAATCTATCTATTGTAGTTCCCTGTTCGCTTATCTTGCCTTACTGTGAAGAAAAAGTGAGCATTTGGTTGTTTTTCTTGCCAAATTTCTCCTCTACAGTGTAGATCAACAACTTCAACACTTTGAGACTGGAGATTATCACTTCATCGTTAACCTTTGGAGATCCTTTTCTTCTCAAGAATAATTTTAGGTTAAAACAACTTCTCAAAACCATTTTTGTCATAGAAACATTGTCTATAGTTGTTTGTTTTTATTGTGGAATAGCCTAGGGTGAAGCGTCCGAAGACTACTTACATGGGGTACGAAGTCAAGGTACAATTTTGGGTGTGATTTTTAAAAATTGATATTTTCATTGTGTTTAGAAGGCCTAAAATGGGGTAAATGGCAAGTTTGAGGGGCTACAAAGACCATATGGCCACCATTCACCAAGACCAATCACCGAGTCGATTGGGGAAAAATACAAAATCTCGGCGAGATCTCGCCATATCTCTCTTTTTTGGTTTAGCGAGACTAGGGGCGAGATTGAGATTTTAAACCTTGCCATTTATTAATAATTAGAAGACAAAATATTATTGTACGAGGATATGTGATTTCACTAAATCTCAAGATGTATGATACCCTTTCTTCTTCAGTTAATTTTCAATACAAGGGGTAAAACAGTAATTTAGACATTCATCGTCCTCTTCCTTTGATCTTTCTTTTCTTCCTTCTATTGTCCTCCCTCTGGCTGAAAACAGTATTCAAGTGATGACTACCCTGCATCTCTGGCAACAGTGCTATGCCTCTTAAAAATCCAGCCACAGGTCGTCTCTCCTTCCAATCAATCAATGATGATCCCAGCCACAACAATGATGGTTGCATTCCGCTGCAAGTCTGCCGGCTCACCCAAACAGTTTTCCCTACTACTCTAAGTGGCAACTTTGGTGGCAATCTCTCTTTCTCACAAAGTTTTCAACTTCGATGGCTCCCACAGTTCACATTCCTTAGTTTTGGGTTTAGGTTTAATTGTTAAGGATTTCGTAATTTAAGGTTTGAGTTCACGGATTAAGCTTCAGGTTTGTAAGGTAAGTGGTAATTTCTGACAAAATTAGCCAACAACTTTGCTGAAGGAGAGATGGTCTTGAAGTTTAGAAAATCAACTATCCTGATGCTTTTTATAATTTATATGCATAAGAAACAGTTCAATACATCTGTGAGGTTTGGTAGGATCACAAACGGCTGTTGCAATAATAATGACCCTGATCAGAATAAAGCATATCCCGCAGCATGTGAGCAGAGGGAACTCAAATGCCCCAAAGGTTTGAGAAATACCAGCAAACACAACTATATCATTTGTAGAGGGGGTTGGCGGGGGGGGGGGGGTGTTTCATCTCACAAAGGCATGCTACTGCAAAAAAACACTTGCTAGGATTAACACCCTTGTTTAGCCATCTCATTAGTGGGCTTATTAATTCTTGGATTCCATTGGAACATGCGGTACAAGCGTGAAGTAAGATGTAGGATAGATATAATTGTATGAGAATGCTGCCCTGGTTATGGTTCCTTTTGCAAGGATCATTCATGCACCCAATAATATTTCCCCTTTTTTCACAATCTGTTCATAACTTTTTGGGTAAGACTTGTTTCTAACCTTTCGAGCAGTAAGAAGGTAGCCCTAATGTTGTCTTCTTTTCCCGTTGGACTGGAGAAATTCTCAACATATTCTTTGTTTTCTTTGGAATAAAGTTACAGAATTTTAGTGGGCACATGCAAAAAAGAAGCTAGGCATGGTGGGTGCATAACATTCAAAATCTACATACCCTGCCTAAGCCAGGTCATTGTTAACTAAACTAGGTAATATATTACATTGAGTGACTTCTATCTTGCTTTCTAACCCCAACCCACAACCCCCACCCACCCCCCCACGACCCCCCTCTCGACAACACAAAAAAAACAAAAAAAAAAAAAAAAAAAAAAAAAAGACTTTTCTTTCTAGGAGGACAGGAATGTCAACTTATAGTAATTGTTAGTTCTATGTTGGATGAGGTTGCTGTGACATTTTATGAAATTAAATCCATTTCAAGTGCCAAGATTCAATTCATCTCAAATGGAGCTATGAAAAGCTTTATTTGACCCTTTTAGGTCCAGTTCTGGATGACTTTATTTGTGGCTAAAGATATTAGGTTTGGGGTCGAGGACAGATTGTTCCTGATAGATACCAAGTGGATGTTAGATCGGGTAATCCAAAGGATAGGCATATCCCATGGGAAAAAGCTTAATAATTCCAGTGGTTGATCCACTCAGTGGGTTCCATGAGATCAGGGAGGGTGGTCTACGATCACAGATCATCTGGGCCTTCACATTTACTCAGTTCAAGTTTCCCCCATGATAGGAGCACCAGAGCTAGGTATAGCAGGCATAGGTGGTTGTTTTATCTGTTTATCGAATTGATCCCATGAAACCAGAAGCAGTGGGGAGCAGCCGGTGCCAGCCAATAGTGTGGATCCATTCTGTTTGATACTGTTACAGATTGGTTGGCCTGAGCCTGACTGATCCAATACTCATCTTCATGACATGCTAGTGGTTCCTTTGGTTTTGATTAAATTCCATTCCAGTATCTACTGATTCTACCCTTAATTGAAGAAGCTTATCTGGAAAAATTAGAAATGTCACATTGAGGATTTTGAAGTTATTATTTATTTGTTGATATTATGATGAACACAGACCGATATAGGGAATATCTGAACATATTGTAGTTTAAAGAAGCCTATTGCCAAGCCCCAATTAATCGGGAGAAGCCTTGGTGAGTAGTTGTTTTGCTGTGTTTATGAAGCATATGCTGTACTAATTTAAAACACTACGAGGATAATTTTAGTTTATTGAGATTTCTGAGCTCTTTCTAACTCTTCCTTAATTTGTCTAATTATTTGTAGGGCTGGCAGCGGAAGCTTGATCCAGAATATGATGTGATGCATACACTGCAGACTTTGCTATTCAGAGCAGACTGGGCAGAATCTCTTTCCTATACGATTGAAGGACTGATGGCTCCATAAGAGGAGTGCATCTTGTACTGTTCTTCCCAACAATTTTGACAGTTTAAAACATAAGAAGATACATATCATGGTTCAGAGAAATTACAGTCGATGCGTATTTGTTTAGTCTGTACATCCAACATTTTATGTTTAGGTCCTCCTCTTTCGTTTTGATCGATGACGAAGAAAATTAGTGAAAATGAAGGCATATGGAAGTTGGTAAAAGCCTATGCAGCTAGCAAAAAACTAACAAATAACAGGAAGAAGATTGCCTAGCCAATTGCCTTTCTTGGTGAAATCCACCCTTCTGGAGTTGATTCCTTGCAATTCTGTATTTACTTTTGGATTATGTTCGCAGTAAAAGCTTGTTCCTGTATTTATTCATTGGTAATTTTTATAATTTTCTGATCCTTGCTTTTCGATTTCAACTGCAGAATTCATGAGAAATAACAGTAAAGAGGAGGCAACAGTTAAAAAGAAATAAATTTTGGAGTATTTTTTCCTTTTTTCTCTTCATTATGTCTATTATGATCCATAGATATGCCCTTAAAAGCATTACCCAATGTCAGCCCAACATGGTGAATTTAAAAAAATATTGCTTGAATTAGTGGTGCATTCTTAAGTGGGAAAGCTTAGCTACCTGAACCTAATGGACTTTAAACATTACATACATGATTATTTTACATGTCTTGTGTGAATAAATGCTTATTAGGTCTTATTAGGGCTTGTGCTAGCAGTATTGCTATGCAGGTGGGATGACAAAAGTTGTACCTGTTTGTTTTCACTGGTAAATTATACTCGTCCTTGTTATCACAGGTACCTGAAACCTCAAATCTCTTATTTACCAGGTTTGTCTAAAATACATGTTTTGACAAATCATTGAGATTATTAATTGTCCAGCTTCTCAGATGATGTTATTCTATGTCTGCCCACTATGTTGTTTCCTGCAGGTTGACCCAACCTTCATAAATCGGTCGCTGAGGTTTAAAGCATAGATACATGGCTTACTTGTATGTTAAAAAAATCCATTGGTCTAGTTGATTGGTACGAAGGGTCCAGTGTTCTGGTTGAATTTGATGCAATATCAAAACCATTCAGGTTTGTTGATACCTATTCTGCAATTGTTGTATCTTCTTAACCTGCATACCCTTTCCATTTACTAATCGTTCGACCTGTGTGAACCTTGATGCTTTACCCTTTTCAATTAATTTTCCCAAAGATCTCTCCCTTCATTCCAGATTAGAGTAAAACATCAATAATGAAAATTCATTTTCTCCCTGTTGTCAACATCGGTTATTTAAGTTATCTGCTTCTGTTTGTCATAATGGCTGCAATCTAATAATCAGGTGGCCATTTCCATTCACTAATGTATTGTATATTAGTAATGTGAATTTCGGTCATGGTGGTTTCGTGATTTCTTGGACATGCAAGAAATAGGGTTGTGCCTTCACCATCTTTGCAACTGCAGATATTCTCATCGGTGTTCCTTACTTGAGGGCCAAATGAGGGCTAATAGTAGGTATACCCCCTTGAAAAATGAGGATTCATTTACTTTTCTGTTTATATATTCGCTTGGAACTCTGAAATGGACAAGAACCTTCACTTCGCTGATATTGCTTGATTAGATCTGGATTCAATGCAGCTCACATAATTATGCTCCATAATTTAATCTATGAGGTTACCTGTCTTTTTATCTTGTGCTTTTTAGGATGCAGTTTATTGTGACAGTAGGTACTACTATAGTGAGGTCTCCTCCCAATTTAGTTCTAAAGCATTTACAACTTGATGAATCCCATCATAAAGTGGGGCTTGGGGGATTGAAATTGAATCCAATTGATGCTGTAGTTGTAACAAATTTTAGGTTGCCTAAACCCATCTTGACCAATAACTACGTAACAAGGGAGAGGAGGGGGAGGGGAAGATGGAGAATTTGAAAGGACACTAAAAGTTGCCCATCTCTTCATTGAAATTGGGATGCTTGTGTTTCCACTGGTAAGGCATCCCCATATATCATTGGAAACTTCCATATCTTTCATTATCTTAATTTCTTGCAATATGTTGTTTGGATCATCTTTGCACTCAGTTTCTCTCACTTTCCATATGTGTTCAACTTGTCCATGCCACTGAAGTCCTCTTGAGATCCTATTGTCTAGGTAGTTAACAAATTAAAAAGAAATGAAGGGTGGAGAATTAAGATAGTGATTTGAAAATGTACTGTTCATCCAAAATATTTCTTAAAATATGTTTATAGGAGAAGTATTATTTTGTATATGTGAAGAAGATATGCCATACTGACTGCTGAGCAACTTTTGTTATATATTAATTGGTGAAATTGTGCCATAAAGGTTTTATCAAAAAAAAAAAAAAATATTGTGCCATAAAGGGACTGTTATTATTTTTTCTTTTATTATAAAAAAAAAAAAATAATTACATGATAGATAGCAAGTTGTGTTTGTTTAAATGCATCTCAAGACTTGCCGACGTACAACTCCAGAAAGAGCATTATATAAGGCTCTGTTTGTTTGTTGGAAAAAAAAAATATTTCTTCCTGTTTTTCTCCATCCTTTCCTTTCCTGTTGACCCACCCTACTAAACATGGGACCTACCCCTTTTTGCCTGTCAAACAAACAAGGCTTAGTAGAATTTTTTTTCCACAATGCCAGTCTACCATCGCCCTCTCACCTTTTTTTTTTTTTGATATGGTTTTTTTTTTTTTGTGGTTTTCTCTCTCTTGTCCAGATCATGTGGGTCTCATGTTATGATATCTTCATCTTTCTCTGCATTGCCATTAGTGTGGCATGGGAGATTTCTCTACATTGGCAGCGTGTGATTTCTCTACTGGGTGGGATTCTTGTTGAGGATAAATATTATGTTATGAATTTTTTTTGTTATTTTTTTTGAAAATTTAGCATGAGAAATCAAAATATGACAATTGTGACCATTAGTCTTTTGGATAACTACCTGATCTCTATATTAATAAAGGGAAAAGGTTGGTCATGCCACTGGGGTGACTAGCCTGTGTCATTCTTTCTCCCTTTCCTTTGGAAATGAGCCTAATGTCCCACTCATCCCAAACCCCCATTGTTTGAGCAGTTAGCTTCAGAAAAGCTAACAGTGTGTCCAACCCTCTCCCATTAATAAAATTCAAGTTTAGGTAAAAAATTTGAGTAAAACATTATTATGATAACACTGCTTTCATGTAGCTGAGACATGTACGCATACCACATGTACACGGTGTGGGAGAAAGTAGGTTTCTCTAGAGCATAAAATACTGTTAGTGTGTGTTAAGGTAATCTTCCTGTAAGGTTTTTTGAAGCCGAGCTTGTCTCCTAAAGTCTCATCTCAATCATCTCCACATTATATAAAAAGGGAAAAGTTTCTCCAAGCCGTTGGGGTAGGGTATGCTAGAACCTCCATGCCTATCTCTCTCATTTTCATATGAAATGATCTGGCCGCCTTTTATACTGTTTTTTCGCATCTCATTAGTGTGCTAGTCCCATGCTGCTTGCTCAGAACTCCCATATAAATAATACACATTTAAAAAGGATAGAATAAAGGATTGAGTTCTAAAAAGAATAATATCTATATTGTTGAATTTGAACCCAACTACAACTCCACTTTTTTTTTTTTGCTAATGATGGGTATCGAGGCCTTTAGCCTAACCAGTCTCGTAGGGCCATATTGACCCCACAATCGTATGGATCAGGTATACGGATTTGAATGAGAATTATTCAACTTTCAGTGAAAGTAGTGAAGAGTATTAAACACCCCGTATGAGTGGTCCCAAGGAGGTAAGAGGAGTTGAACTCAAAACCACATGTTTCTTGAGGCGAAGGTCCCTTGCCAACTCGGCATCCACATTGGGGTTGCCACAATTCCACTTGTTATCAACACTGCACACCAATTCCCCCTCGCCCTCGCCC